>NW_027466143.1:0-2500 GCF_046127955.1 Nelusetta ayraudi
CTCAGGGTTTCAGGAGGGTCTAGAAATGATGGGCATCTTTTTGTTGTCTAACTGTGGCACTGTGTGTGTGTGTGTGTGTGTGTGTGTGTGTGTGTGTGTGTGGTATCAGAGTACATAATAATTAGCATGTGCTGCTATCAGCTGTGGGCCTGAGGTCTGCTGAGGCAGCAGCTGACCCTGGCCGTCCTGTCAGTCTCCACCTTCATCCTCCTCCTCCTCCTCATCACTTCTCAATTTGGGTCTCCACACACACCACACACACACACACACACACACACACACATGCCTGTATGGACTCATATACACTTTGAACCCAGTCACCCCACTGGTGCCTGGCCTGGCCTGGTCCAGACTGATGGAGGAACACATGCATGCTGAGGCTGTCATTCATTCATTCAGTGTGTGTGTGTGTGTGTGTGTGTGTGTGTGTGTGTGTGTGTGTGTGTGTGTGTGTGTGTGGCGGCACACAGAAGAAGCAGCCAGTGGCTCCTCAGCGACGCTCCGCTGGCTTGTCAACATGCTTGACCTACATCGTGATGTAACAGCTGAGTTAAGCAACCGTGTCATGAGGTTCCTTCATTTGGAGATCTTCCAGAAAACTCACATTATCTCAAGAGACAGGGAGCCACGGCCCTGACCCTGCAGCATGTCAACATTATATCACATGGTACCACAGCCAGTGTGTTGAAAGGCCCGGAGCACTGACGCAGCACTGACAGAGTCCCAGCGTCTGCACCTGGTCCAGAGTCCCAGTGTCTCCACCTGGTCCAGCCTGAGTCCCAGTGTCTCCACCTGGTCCATGCCTGGTGGAGACACTGATACAGAGTCCCAGTGTCTCCACCTGGTCCAGCCTGAGTCCCAGTGTCTCCACCTGGTCCAGCCTGAGTCCCAGCGTCTCCACCTGGTCCAGAGTCCCAGTGTCTGCACCTGGTCCAGTGTCCCAGTGTCTCCACCTGGTCCAGAGTCCCAGTGTCTGCACCTGGTCCAGGCCTGGTGGAGACGCTGACACAGAGTCCCAGTGTCTCCACCTGGTCCAGAGTCCCAGTGTCTCCACCTGGTCCAGCCTGGTGGAGCTGGAAGAACTCTGCAGTATCGATGGAGCTCCGCCTCCTCGTGGACGATGACTCGTCGCACCGTGTGCACCGTGCCGGTCTCCCTCTCACTGGTTCCAGTTAGGGCTGCTGGTTTCGCTCTTTGTCAGAGTTTTCAACAGTCAGTAGCCACACCCACAACCTCGGGTTTGTCCCCGAGGTCAAGCCAAGGCCACTCCGCCCAGAGTCGCTCAAGAAACAGCTGGAAAACTACAAAAGAGATGAAGTCACTCATTAAAGCAGAGTTAATGTTGGAGTGCTTGCTGGTTTTCTCACACTTACATTTGCACTGCAGTCTGCACCGTGGTGAATTCTGATGTCCTGTCATCCTTCACTCCTCCAAGTGGTTTATTTGGCTTCCAGTCTGGGGCGTTAGTTTATGCTTTACTGCAGTGGATAGTGTGAAATGGGTAGTAGCTCTGTAGTGTCTGGTATCTTCGCTTGTATTTACAGTGGTGTTGGTTTGTGTACTTTCTCACTTTAAAAACCAAAGAATTCCAAAGAATCAAAGCGTCTGTGGACCCCTCGTCCTGGCAGCGGTGGCTCGGTCGGGTCTGAGAGGAGACCAGGTGGCAGCATCGTGAAGATGCCTCCGCCTGTTCTGTGTGTTTATGCCCTTGGTGACATCATCAACTGGATGGCGTGTCTGGCTTCTCCCAAGACGTTCAAATACATCTCAAAAACTTGATGATGCCCCCCCCCCCACCCGGCTCTATTTCTAGCCAGTCAGGTTGTGGCAGAGCCACTGGGAGGACCGGGAGGACTGGGAGGACTGGGAGGCCCTGGAGGACTGGGAGGCCCGGGAGGACTGGGAGGACCGGGAGGACTGGGAGGAGGACTGGGAGGACCGGGAGGACCGGGAGGAGGACTGGGAGGACTGGGAGGACCAGGAAGACTGGGAGGCCCGGGAGGACTGGGAGGACTGGGAGGAGGACCGAGAGGACTGGGAGGACTGGGAGGACTGGGAGGCCCGGGAGGACTGGGAGGACTGGGAGGACTGGGAGGAGGACCGAGAGGACTGGGAGGACTGGGAGGACCGGGAGGAGGACCGGGAGGACTGGGAGGACTGGGAGGAGGACCGGGAGGACTGGGAGGACCGGGAGGACTGGGAGGACTGGGAGGACTGGGAGGAGGACCGGGAGGACTGGGAGGACTGGGAGGACTGGGAGGATTATCAGCTGTCAGGGGGGAAAACACACGGCGTGTAGTGGCTCAGCTAAACGCACTGTGAGGGAATCCAGGCAGCCTTCCAGTGACCCCGCTGACCCTGATCACACACACACACACACACACACACACACCAGGCCTCTTTACCACCTGCTGGTCTGGCTGCGTGTCACCTCAGTAACTCTAAACCTTGTCTGAGTCCCTGAACACACACACACACACACACACACACACACACACAC
>NW_027466143.1:7500-10000 GCF_046127955.1 Nelusetta ayraudi
GTGGGCAATGGGTAATTGGGTCAGACGCACAGGTGGCCCGCGAGGAGGGGGGCGTGGTCTGAAACGTGGTCTGAGGGGAAGCTGAGTTGAGCTGTCAAAATAAAACAGGAAATGAGCAGACAAGGCCTCACCACTGAGCTAAAGGAAGGCTCTGATTGGCTGAGTGCTTTTCCCAGGGCTGCCTCACACATCTTCAGTTCAAAGCAAGCTGGGCGCAGCACGGTGGCGCCGTGAGAGCGTGCAGGTGTGCGAGGGCTTAGTGGCTTCCATGGAATGAACGAAGAGAGTCACGTCCCAACAGTGTCCGTCTGTCTGATCATTGTTCGCTGTGACTAACCAGACGCTCATGACCTTGTTGTTTGCTTTTCAATGACAAGATTAAGGAGTTTTCAAAGGAAATATTGAAGACTTTTGGAAATATTGTTGCATAAGCGGCTCCTGTCAATAAGCGCTGCATTGTGCCGCCGTGACGCAGATTGTGATTTGATCAGGCCGACTTCAGGGCTAATGACTCACCACCCCTCGTTGCTTTTTATTAGCGCTAATGTAACTAAAGATCCACAAGTCGATGATGTCATAGATGCTGCTCGGCCCCCACGACTGAAAGCGACTGCTGCCTTCCTTCCTGCGTTTGGAGTGTCACCTCGAAGTGGAACCCAGCGTTGGACGTTTCTGAATATTTTGGAATTTCATTGAGAATTCATTTCAATTCGACTCAACAGAAAATCTTTTCATCAACAACTCTGATCACTTTGTTTCAAGCTGAATGTGTGAGCCAAAGCTGACCTTTGCGAGCACTGATGTTCTGTGGAGTGTTGAGTTTGGACGGGGTAATCCTTGGCCATCCTTGCTGTGTGTTTACACAGTGACTCAAGTTTTTAAATAAGATGTAGCGCCGCTTGACTTCACCGCTAACAACAGAGCTGTGTGTGCGTGTGTGTGTGTGTGTGTGTGTGTGTGTATACCAGCAGGCCCAGCTTTCATTATAAATAAACTCCTGACTCATCTCGGAATTTATTTCTTTGTTGCTCCAAGAAGGAATCCAACTGTTGCCGGGTCAACTATGTGGCAATCAGCCAATGGCGTCGGGCGTCGGCCCTGCCTGCAGCAACCAATGGCCTGCAGCGACCAATGGCCTGCAGCGGCCAATGGCCTGCAGCGACTGCACACTGGAGGCTTCAGGCCGATCACTCAAGTCAACACAATCTTGTTTAGTAAAATGTAATCCATCTTTATTTACAGTAAACAGAGGTGTGTGTGTGTGTGTGTGTGTGTGTGTGTGTGTGTGTGTGTGTGTGTGTGTGTAGTCCCCAATGGTTAACACACACTGACACTCATGCTCTTACTATACAGTCAGCAAACGAGCGAGGAAGTGTGTTTTTTTGCTCCCCAGTAGTGTTTGATTAAGCGCATTCACAGTGTGTGTGTGTGTGTGTGTGTGTGTGTGTGTGTGTGTGTGTGTGTGTGTGTGTGTTGCTGCAGGTAGCTTTCCCTGGGCGGTGCATGAATGAGTGTCCAGAGAGGGCCAGATAAAGGCGGTCTGTGCTGCAGCTCTGCTCCACTGACCCTTAAAGGGAGCCATTGATTGGCCGGGAGGCCGACCAACCGAGCGGCTGCTGCAGCTCCAGCCAGACAGCACAGGATGGATGAGGAGGCTGGCTGGCTGGCTGGCTGGGAGGAAGGTCCCACCAGTGGGTTTGTGAACATGGTGGCGGCTCTGTGGACCCAGCTGAGCCTCTGGTATGCCGGGCCACCGGGGCTCTGCTTGTCCCGCACATGGACACACTTGAGAAACGGACGTTGTGTAACTTGAATGGCTTTTTAATGGCTGCTGCAGATAAAAGAATATTTTTTTCTGAATGGTAAGAATAACACGGTGTGATTGGGCCGCTCCGATGTCCTCAGGGCCAAACATTTGCTGCTGGACCTCATTAATTCTCTGTTTTCCCCCCAACCTCCACGAGCTCCGTCCGTCCGTCCGTCCGTCCGTCCGTCCGTCCGTCCGTCCGTGAGCAGCCGTCGCACACGTATGTGAAGTTTGGGATTCAGAAACGGCACCAAAGCTGCGTGCGAGATCCTCGTGTTTCCAAACTTTGAAGCGCCAGACTTTCTTCTCAAACAATCCGACGCTTGAGCCGTCACTCAGTTTGATTCTTGAAGGTCTGAAGTCTCTCCACCGCAGCTCCGGCTCGATCACAGGAGCTGCTTCCAAAGCCTCTGCCCTCCATTACGGAAAAGCAAACACACACGTGTGCGGCCGGAGGAGTGAGAGAGTGCGACCCGACGCTGGAGGGAACTGCACGGCTTTCGGAAGAGCAGTGGAAACGCCATTAGCGAGCACACAAACACTCACTTCCTGCTGCCGGCCAGGAGATCCTATCAACACGCAGCTTTTGTTTGAAAGCCGCAGATATGAAATATGGACGTGAGCGAGAGCGCTGCGACTGGGCCGAGGAGCTCTGGCCACGCCCCTCTTCCTCCGCCGGGCGAGCGCGCACCG
>NW_027466143.1:15000-80000 GCF_046127955.1 Nelusetta ayraudi
GGACAGACTGTCTGTTCCAGTGAGAGCCGCTCCACTGTGGTTCTCCTGGGCGGACGCTCTTCACTGTCCGGACCTTTGGCTGCTCTGATAAACACTTCATTATAGGACCTGAGGACACCGTCAATATTTGCCAGGGTTCTTATCAGCCCGGCTTATCTTGGCGTGAACTCCCAGAACCACATGACTCCCAGGACCGCCGCTTTCCTCTGCTGCCTTTTCCGACCCAGACCACTCATGGAATTGGCAACAACAACCTGACTTAACGTTAACAAATAGTAGACTAGCCGTTAGCGACTAGCTGTTAGCGACTAGCCGTTAGCTGTAAGTGTGCTGTTTGCTGCAGGTCTTGGGTGTCGGGTTGTTGGTTTCACTTCAGCCGGGCCAGTGGCGGGAACACGTTGACGGCAGCCAGGTTAATCAGTGATTGGCTAATGGCTGATGTTCAGTGTCCAGACTGATAGACCCCGCCCCCCAACACACACACACTGTCTGACCCCTGAGAATGGTGATGGGGGGGGGGTGTTTGCGTGAACAGCGGGCACCCTCTCCGTCCGGTGAGAAGCGAGCATTTCCGGGTGCGTTTGCATTTCCTCTGATAAACCACTGAGTGACTGCGTAAACATGTCTGCATCCAAACAACATAAGACCAAGTGATGGCTCCCGGCCTCAGAGTGGACTTTGTTCTGGACCTGGTGTGTCTGGGTTTCACTCAATGACCTCAATGCCCATTTTGTCAAGGCAGTCTCAGGACTCCCACTGCAGGTCTACCCTGATATAAACATCCTGTCAGAAGTAAAGGGTGCCACCGAGGACGCTCCTGTTGGAGAGCGGACTTCCCGACACAGCTTCCCGGGACAACTCCAGACCTCGTTCCACAGAGGCTCCCGCCATACAGAACCACGCTGTGGCTGTGACCCGGCGTCCTCTCAATCCTGTGATCGTCCTGCTGACACATTGAGAATGAGGTTTCCCCCTCCGAGTGTGGACCTCCTTCAGTACCGCAGGCGTGCCGGAGGTTTTGGTCCCACAAAGCCGTCGACTGGAACACCTTTGTTTTTCCAGGAGGCACCAAAGTCCACATTTTCAGAATGAACCACAGGCCGCAGCTTTTTTCTAAATGATTTTTATTGGGAGAACTACAAAAAAAAAATGTACAGTACAAAGTTAACAGTCTCACACTCAATGTGTAGTGAACTGACTCCCCTCCAAAATATTACAACTCTGTTGTCTTTTGTCCATTTTTTTCATTACATTCAAAAAGCTTTACTTCTGATAAAGTAGTCAAAAGTACATAGTGCGTATCCTCCTGTACCTACTATGTACAACAAAACACGTTTATCCACTTCCCTCTCCAGCAAACTCAAGACTAGATTTTAATATAACAAAAAAAAAAACAAAACCAAAAGGAAACGAGGAAATCAGAAGAGGAATGGGGATTTCCAAAGGCTTGGGGTTGTTTTCCCGTCTGAGTGGCAACAACCTCAAAATGATCAATCACAATCCAACACTACATTCAGTTCAAAGTGTGTATAAAAAGATGCCATGTATGAAAAATACTTTATTTGGTTAATTTTAAGGCATGTCAGGATGGCGACGCCCACAGGCACTACACATTAATACTGGGGCACCAGGGATTGCTACATTCGTGAGCACGTGGCTGGAATCACAGTGTGACCGCGTGCAAACAGAGAAACAAACAAAGAAGAAAAAAAAAAATACTTTTTGGTTAATTTATTGACTTGGGTTCTGAAGTCGGATGATCTGGGCCGACAGAGAGAGCACGGATTGGACGGTCTGCACTACCACTTTTGTATACATTCTACAGGTAGGTCTAAACAGGGATCCTAATAAAAAGGCCTTCTACAGCACTGACACACGGCCTCAAACGGCAATCACGCAAACTTTTCTTTTTTTTTTTTAATAAACGTAAACAAGGAAACAAAATTAATGAAATAAATATCACATACGGTCTCTTAAATTAAGATTTTTTTTTTTTTTTTTTTACTCATTTACAATAAAAATAACTAAGTGAAGTTACAAAAAGGAGAAAAAAAAACAACAACAAACAAAATATATATATTACTGTGAAAAGAACATACACTCCACTTTATGCAGATTAATAATGGCGATCATAATTTAAACATAAAAGAATATAGATCTATTGCTTCATCATACTTGATAAATACAGTATGGACACAATTTACCAATGTAGCCTATACTTTTTTCACAAGGTAATAAATAAGTTAAATAGTCCATAGCCAGTTATGCACAGCTATGTCAATCACTCAAAAACAGCTAAAAAAATAGATATTCAACCATCAGCAGTGATTTCCCCAAACAAACCCAACTCAAGAGTGCTTTTCAACCAAGCAACAAACTAGAAGTAGCCAAACTAACCACTGGGTGGCGCTCGGAGAAGACCAATCTGGAATGGCAGTAGAAGCATTGAGAGAGGGAAGAAGAAAAGAAAAATACAAATCACACGTTGATAAAGGGAAAGCGAGTTACTTTGAGTCAAGGCATATTCTTGGCAGGATGGGAGGAAACCTGGCAACCGCTCACAGTCTCTGCTTGTACGGCCCCAACACACACACACACACACGCACACGCACTCACTCACACACACACACACACTAATCCCAGGAAGGTGTGTGTCTTGCCTGAAGAGCGTAGAGAAGAGGGGCTGTCGCCAGCCCTTGGGCAAGGCACTGATGGAATGCCTTTTGTTTGCTATCTAGGTTTTAATACAGCTATATTACACGGGGGGTGGGGGGAGGAGAAGCTTAACTAATGCCGGGTCAAAGACACGAGAGTGATCCCTGCGGGTGCGGCCCAGCGACCCGTGGAGCTGCGTGGGATTCACCGTCTTGCTCAAAGGCACTTCAGCGGGGTGGCCGTGCTTTAACGGGGGGGGGGGGCGCCGGGGGGGTTAGAAGGCCAGGGGTGAGCGGATCTCAAGTCACTGATGCCCCTGCGGCTCCTCCTCGGCCACCTCGCCTGGCTCTTCCACTAATCCACTTGGGGTGAACAATCAAAAAAATGCACAAAAAAAAAACAATTTTTTGAAAAAAGAAAAAATAAAAAAAAAATTAAATGCAATTAGTCGTCTGAAATCGACAGCCTGCTGAAGATTGGCAACCGTCTCCCGGCGTCCAGACTGGGGGACTCGGAGCCGCTGAGGCTCCCGGAGGAGCTGAGGGAGCCGCTGGCGTAGCTCTCCCGGTCAGACAGCGAGTCGGGCGGGCTGGGGGGAGGCTCCAGCACCGGGGACTCGCTCAGCCCACGCAGCGCCTGCAGGTGGCTCATGTTGTAGGTGGGCGGCGAGGGCGGGCACACGCCGCCCTGGTGGACGTTCCCGTAGTAGGCAGCGGTGGTGGCGGAGGAGGAGTGGTTGTTGGCGTAGGAGGAGGAGCCGCCGCCGCCGCCGCCGGCAGCGTGCACGGCCAGCAGCGCTCGCAGGTCCTGGCCCGGGAAGGGGAAGAGCGTGCCGGGGGACGACAGCACCACGTCCTCGTAGAAGCTGCAGGAGGAGGCGGAGGTGCAGCAGGAGGAGGAGGAGGCGGAGGTGGGCGGCGGGGGGGTCAGGGAGGTGGGGCTGTGGAGGAGGGGGGGGGAGTCCAGGCCGTGGTGGCTGGAGAAGCCTGAGAAGCTGAGGCTGTGCTGGAGCCTGGGTCGCTCCCTGTAGCCCAGCGGCTGCTGCTGCTGCTGCTGCTGCTGCTGCTGCAGGACCAGCACCTCCCTGGCGCCGTAGCCACACAGCTCCCGGGCCGCCTTGGCGTCTCCCGCCGCCGGGCCGCTGTTGGCGTTGGCGGCCGGCGCCGGAGCGGGGCGGCGCTCCTCGGCGTTGTGGATGAAGTGGCAGCGGGGGCCGTAGGGGCAGAAGCCGATGGTGTGGAAGGTGCGGCACGGCTCCGTCTTGTACTTGGGGTGCCTGGAGAGGCTGCGCAGCTCGTGGTAGCCGTGGGCAAACTGGCACTTGTCGCCGTACTTGCAGGCGCCGCTCTCCTCGAAGGGCCGGCACAGCTCCGTCTTGTAGCGGGTGGAGTTGATCTGCGAGGCGGCGGCGGCGGCGGGCTTCTGCTGCGCCTGCAGCTGCGCGTGCCGCTCGGCCCCCTCGCCGAAGGTCACGCGGTCACGGAACCTGTTCTCCTTGTTCATGAGGGCCGTGGAGGAGCTGCAGCTGCTGCTGCCGCTGCCGCTGCTCTCCTTCAGGCTGCCGTAGGAGCCCATGGAGGAGAACTTGTTGCCGTTGCTGAGCGCCTCCATGTTGCTGCTGCTGCTGCTGCTGCTGCTGCTGCTGCTGGAGGAGGTGCTGCTGGTGTTGGAGGAGTTCCTGCGGAAGAATCCCGGCGTGAAGGAGCCGCCGGAGCCCGGGGAGGAGAGCGGCGCTCCCACCGCCTTCTGCTCCAGCAGGCTGCTGATGTGCAGGGCGTTCATGTTCATGTTGATGCTTTTATCCTGCTGCAGGGAGAGGAACAGCGGTCAGAGGAGAGCACACAACACTGCACAACACTGCACAACACTGCACAAGTCTGCGACATGCGGACGACTCTTTCGGTCTTTCTCGCGGCAACTTGTTGCAGAGCCGAACGCGCGCCGAGTCCGCACGAAGCAGCAGAGAGAGTCGCGGCGAGGCGAGGCTGCTTCTCCTTTACCTTGTAAAGCAAGTCCATGTCGTAGAAAGCGGACAAGACGGTCGCAGACATCTCGCTTCCCCAAGTTTGCTGCTGCTGCTGCTGCTGCTGCTGCTGCTGCTGCTGCGTTGCCTCTTTCATGGAGGACCGAGTTCCAGGATCCCGGACTGCGATGGGCGCGTTCCTGTGCCACGACTGGTTGTGGTTGTAGGGAAATCTCTGCGACTGTGGAAGAAGCGACCCGCGGCAGACTGGAGGTGGAGGAGGTGGAGGAGGAGGAGGAGGAGGTGTCGGGGGGAGCTGAGCGTGTTACTGTCGCTGGGTGTCCTCCCCTCGGACTGCTTCACTGTGTGTGTGCGCTCCGCTGCTGTGTCCAGCGGGCTATAAATGCCTGTGGCTGCCGGGGAGGGGCGAACACAAGTCGGCGCAAAGTTTGGCAGCGGTGCCGCCCCTCCCCCTGCCCCCCCCCCCCCCCCCCTCTCCCGCCACTCCTCCTTCATTCACTGCCGTCCGTTCTTGCGTCGCCACGCCTTGAAATCCAACTCCCGACCCTCGCTCCACCTCCTCGCGCCCTCCGCACTTTGTTTTCTGCTTTTCTTCTTCTTCTTCTTCTTTTTTTTTTTTATAAATCATACAACCCATACCGTGTGGGAGTCGAGGGTTTTTCTTCACTCTTGTGGGGCTCTGATAGTCTTGGGCGGGAAGGCGCCAGAAGTGCCAGTGCGCATGCGCGCGGGGTGGAAATCAAGAAACTTGTTCGTGACGTCTCGTGTCGCGAATGTATTTCTTCAAAGTTCATCCGCCAACTTCCCGCCATGCTTCGCTTGGTCCGCACCAACCACACCCGGACGTGTCCGAAAGCTTTTGGTCGGCCAGGCTGAGGGGCCGCGGACCCTAGCTTGCCCTCCCCCCCCCCACAGCGAGAAGCGCGGCCAGGTCTCTGTAATGGAAGGAAGCGGCCTCTCCCTCCCTCTGCGGACGGACTCACACCACGAGCCAGAGCCGAGGAGTGACGGCAGAGTGCAGCAGCACTGTAGAACCTCCAGCACCAGTTGCATAATCAACCTCCACAGCCCGCGTGCTGCTGCTGCTGCTGCTGCTCAGCAGCGGACGTGACCCACTTCTTATATGGACTGTCCAGGCGTACATTCACCACAGGTTGTTGTCACAACACATTCTGCGAGGTCACATTCAGTCTTTACACTTCATTCCTCCTCATTTGATTCGCCTTTAATTCCCCGGCCAGAGCCTGGAGTGCAGGAATGCAGCCTTCCTGGGGCGGAGCGGAGCTGCACTGCCCCCTTCAGGCCACGTGCTGGAGTTCAGCGGGGAAACGGGCGAGGGCGACGCCTGCTGGCCAGATCCGGAACAAGTCTTCTCGAACCAACGACTAGAAGGTCTCTTTTAGGTGAAATGGAGCCGTTCTTTTTCTCTTTCTTTTCTTTTCTTTTTTACACCAGGCGGTTAAAACAAAGGCCGCGGGTGCGCGTCCACGGTCAGAACGCAGCAGAATCCCCTCGCCATGACGTCCAGCCGCCACAAGCCCGTCTTTGTGCTCGACTGAGTGCAATGTGGTTGCAATAAGCCGACCGTCTCGGCGTGACGTAACCGGCCCAGGATGGCAGAGCTCTCGCACCAAAATGTCAAACTGCTCAACTCCAACTACTGCAGCTAATTCAGGTTATTTTCTGCAGAGCCGCTGTGGAAAAGAGAGCGGCGCTTGGCCCAGCGGAGCACCAGGTTCCATATCACATCCTGGCAGGACACCCTGCTGCTGGAGGAGGAGGAGGAGGAGGAGGAGGAGGAGGCAGTGTGAAGACCTGGACCCTGTCACCAGAAACTGCTGCTTTCCTCAACACTGCTCAGTATTTTCCATGCACCGTTAGAACTACGAGCTGGTGATGTGAGACGCATCTTTTACGTTTTTTTTCTCTCTCTCTTAATAACTGTGGAATGGTTTGGTGGGAGAAGCAAGGGATGGGGGGGGGGGTGGCAACGGGGGAAAAACAAGTGACATAAGAGTTTGGAATCTGTTTCTACAAACCCTAAAATTAGGCTGAGGAGGGCAGCACATGGGATTATTGTGTACCTCGCAAGTGGTGATAATCTGATGCGAAGGACAGAGGCCCCCCCCCGCACCCCACCCCCCCTCCTCATCCACAGAAACCACTCTTCCCAGCACGCAGCTCTTGTTTTCACTGGGCGATGCCAAGCTGTTCCAAAACACCACGTCACTCTTACTGTAGGAGCAAACATGGCTACCAGGGAGGCACCAGGGTCCAGCTGCATGAGAGAGTGAGTGCAGCACACACACACACACACACACACACACACACACACACACACACACACAGGGAAGACAGTGGTCCATTGTGCCGTCCTAATTACATAACCGGGGAAAGCAGAGAGAAACGCAGTCCAATGGGAGGAATCCTGCTGTAATTCAACGGCACCTCATAAACATACAGTAGGAGTCACAGCATCCACTGAAATACTACTTTGGTAACTTGTCAGAGAAAACACTTCCCGTGACTCGGTCATAAAGCGCTTCCCGCCAACATACAATGAGCCATTGAAGTCGACACGGCCAAGCTGAGGGCGCAGGGTTGTTTGGTTTCAACCTTCAATCCCTGGGAGACACAGGGAGCCGAGAGGAAGCAGAGAGGAAGTAGAGAGGAAGCAGAGAGGAAGCAGAGGGGAAGCCGAGAGGAAGCAGAGAGGAAGCAGAGGGGGAGCCGAGAGGAAGCAGAGAGGAAGCTGAGAGGAAGCAGAGAGGAAGCTGAGAGGAAGCAGAGGGGAAGCCGAGAGGAAGTAGAGGGGAAGCCGAGAGGAAGCAGAGGGGAAGCCGAGAGGAAGCAGAGGGGAAGCCGAGGGGAAGCAGAGAGAGGAAGCAGAGAGGAAGCAGAGAGAGGAAGCAGAGAGAGGAAGCAGAGAGGAAGTAGAGAGGAAGCAGAGGGGAAGCCGAGAGGAAGCAGAGAGGAAGCAGAGGGGAAGCCGAGGGGAAGCCGAGAGGAAGCAGAGGGGAAGCAGAGGGGAAGCCGAGAGGAAGCAGAGGGGAAGCCGAGGGGAAGCAGAGAGAGGAAGCAGAGAGAGGAAGCAGAGAGAGGAAGCAGAGAGGAAGTAGAGGGGAAGCTGAGGGGAAGCCGAGAGGAAGTAGAGAGAGGAAGCAGAGAGGAAGCAGAGGGGAAGCCGAGGGGAAGCAGAGAGAGGAAGCAGAGAGGAAGCAGAGGGGAAGCAGAGGGGAAGCAGAGAGAGGAAGCAGAGAGGAAGCAGAGGGGAAGCAGAGGGGAAGCAGAGAGGAAGCAGAGAGGAAGCAGAGGGTATTAATACTACCAGTGATTTATTTCATCAGTTCTTTTATTTTTATGATGGACACATTTCACAGTCATCAGCCTGGGCTGGAAAGGCTCGATTGAAGTGATCACATGAAACGACAAACAAACAATATTCAATTTAAAAGACTGTTGAACATAATAATATAAAAACCGCCTAGATGAGAGGTTTGATGACAGTGCAGTCTGCCTGTGAGCAGGTGTGTCTCCTCCCGAATGGAACCGAGTCCAACTCTCCTCTAGCTGAGCCTCTGCAGCACATCCAGAGCCAGCGAGGCCCGGTGCTGCTGCAGGGTCAGCCGGGCGTGCTCCGTGGTGCAGGAGAACTCAGGCAGGGCGGGCAGGTGGTCCAGGGCCTGCTGGGAGCTCAGCTCCTGGGCTCGGGCCCTCCGGGTCAGAGCCCGGACCGGGTCGGCCTCACAGCTTCCCGAGGCCAGGCCGGATCCCCCGATGAGGTCACGCAGGTGTCCGTGAAGCGTCTTCACCCACTGCAGAGGCTCGGCCCAGAGGTTCAGGTTGCCCTTCTCAAACAGGAAGTCCTCCTCAGCCTGGTTGGTTTTACACACAGATGAAAGTTTACAAGGACACCTGGTGACTTTTCTCACTCCGCTGATTGACTCGATGTGCTGGTCAACACACGGCTGATCCGTCAACATCCATCCACATAAAACTGCAATCATTCTTCAAATAACCGTCAATCAGTGTGTATGTAGGGGGGGGTGGGGGTGGGGGGGCGGGGGGGATCTCTACAGTCAGTCGACGGGGGGGTCAAAACCAGTCAATACTACGGCTCTGTACACGCCAGGACCAGGACTCACCAGACTGGAGAAGTCCTCTGAAGACGCCCGGTCAGCAGACTCCTCCTCTCCCAGCAGCCACGCAGTGAGCACGAGGACCCCTGCTGGTACCTGTCGCCACTGCTTCAACAGGCCACACAGGAGCGCCAGGCCGGAGTGCAGGGCCACTGGGGGACACACGGAGACACGGGCCGCCTCTGTGGACCACAGGAGAGCACTGGTAGGAACACAGCTGGCAGACCGAGAGAGCAGCAGGGACCTTTACACGCATGTAGCGTGTTTGTGATTTGTTGGCGAAAGCGTGTTAGTCTGCAAAGTGTACACAACTTCTTATGGTGCTGGAAACACAGCCAGAGCACAACAAGTGCAAGAATTTACTTTTCACATTTGGTCTCATTATCAATAAACAACAACATCATTTCAGGCATGCGCATGAAAAAAAAATAAAAAATGTAATTTCTTCATCAAAACGATGGTTGTCCTTCGCTGCTGAGGTCCCTGGACAGCAGGAGAACATCACACAACTACCTGGCAGTGTGTGTGTGTGTGTGTGTGAGTGCTCCTGCTACCACAGCAGCTGACACTCTGATCACAGCACACACACTTCAAAAGGCTTTAGTGACACTCGCCAAAACAGCATGGGAGGAAGGGGGCGGGGCCACGCTATAGGGACCCCTGTGAGTGCACTGCACACTGGAAATCTCTCTCACACACACACACAGGGTCAGGGACCCAGGAGCCGAGGCTACAGTGAACGGAGCTGGGAGGAGGAGGAGTCTCTCTCTCTCTCTCTCTCTCTCTCTCTCTCTCTCTCTCTCTCTCTCTCTCTCTCTCTCTCTCTCTCTCTCTCTCTCTCTCTCTCTCTCTCTCTCTCTCTCTCTGTGAACATTAGAGACTGCTGATTGTGGCGCATTAAGGCAGATTTAGCAGCTGAGGAGCTTGAGTGACAAATTCCTTTCTTGAGCAGGAGGTCTCCTGGCTGTGGCACAGCGCCGCCTCTGATGTCAAGCTGTTCCCGCCACACAATGACAGCATAATAGGAAATCTTAGCCGCATTCAATTGATCTGCTTCCCTCAAACAGAGGTTTCACACGCACGGCGCTCGACGCCATTGGCCTTGCCCGGGCGTTTGCTGTTGTTTTCTCAAGGGGATAATCTTTCACCCTGGTCCCCACCAGAGAGCTTCTCTGGAGAACCACTGCTTCAAGCTCCTGGGCTGAGGCTCCCAGTGTGTGTGTGTGTGTGTGTGTGTGTGTTGTGTTGTGCAGTTGGCAGGCACTGGCACACACTGGCACTGTCAGAGTGTATTTAAAGCTGTGCAGGGCAGCAGCGCCAGGAGAAATCTGACCTTTGGGCCCGAGGACTGTGGTTCCAAGCTAATAGCAAGACTTCTGCTGGGCTTTTGGCTAAACGATATTAGCAAGGCTTTATAAAAATGTCCTTCGGAATGGGTGAGAGAGCTCGGTAAATGGCACTTTGTCACTGATGATTGGGCTGAAATGCAGAGCGCTTCTCTTGCCAGGGTGGTGCAGTGACTCAGGGCTCTCGGTGGTGGACTCGCTCTCTACTCAACATAGTTCTAGCCAGGACCACCTCCACCCAACGGCCAGACTTTGAGGAATGGAGACTCCGGTCGAGGCCCAGACCAAAGCAGCAGCGGAGCCCCAGACCAGATCAAAAGCAGAGCAGTCATGGTCCTGAGCTGCTGCTTTACACACCGGCTCTCACTGTGGGCCTGCAAACCAACATCACCCGACCGAGGGATTCAAACATGGAAACAAAGAAACAAAGAACGTGAGTCCTCACAGTCCAAACGTTTATGCTTTGTGTTTTATATGTTTTCCAGCAAGGGTGAAGATTGAAGAGGTTAATAAAGAACCTTCAGTGGTGGCAGTGAGAAACTTTATGGGATGGATGCGTTGGACGTTCTCTCCAAACCACAGAAGCAGGGAGGAGAAACAACAGCAGGGCTCCAAACTGACTGAGTGCCAGTCCAACCATACAACACAACAACACCGCTTCACCATTGCACTAATTCAGCCGGGCTTTCTGCTCCCTCTGAAGGTTTGTTCCCTCTGAGGGTTTCTCTTTTGGTCGGGATCTTAGAAACCAGCGCCCAGCTCAGAACCTTCCAACAACTTCAGCTCCGTATCTTTGCAATTATGGTCAGAATAAAATAGAGAGTTTTCTTTGAAATGAATACGAGGCTAGAACACAGTGACGAGTGAGGGGCCGAGACCTCCGAGGAGAAGCCTCCACGCTGCTCAACCTGGAGGCCTCCAGAAGAACAGCAGAGACTCCGAGGCCAGCAGGAGGGCAGAGACTGAGAACTGTCCACACGGTCCCGCCCACACTCTCTTCCTTCCCGCCACTTCTGTCTTATGCATATTTAATAGTGAGGGACAATGACCAATGAGAAAGTGGGAGCAATAAAGCAATAGGACAACAATAGCGCCCCCATCTGTCCACTGCCGCCGGCCCTTTGTAGCATCGCGGTTCCCGCCTGCAGGGCTCATTGTGCCTTTCGTCGTGGTCACCGAGATAAATGGAGAGAGAGGGAGAGAGAGAAAGGGAGAGGGAGAGAGCGACAGAGAGAGAGGGAGAGGGAGAGAGAGAGACCGTTGCTGTCCAGTAAAGCCTCTGCAGCTGGGTGTGTGTGTGTGTGTGTGTGTGTGTGTGTGTGTGTGTGTGTGTGTCATTTTGGCGGGCTGTCAGATGAGTCAACCTGATGCTTCTACTATGTAGGAAGTGGTAAAGATGAAGCCAACACATTGCATGAGAAGGTTTGTATAACTTGATGAGTATCGAGTAGTGTGAGGAAAATCCACCGGCTGGCAGAGCCGAGGAGCGAGGAGTGAGGAGCGAGGAGCTGAGAGGCCGAGGGGCCGAGGAGCGAGGAGCCGAGGAGCCGAGGAGCGAGAGGCCGAGGAGCGAGGAGTGAGGAGCGAGGAGCCGAGGAGCCAGGAAACACGGGTGTGAACCAGAGAGAGGCGTGAAATCAAAACAACCAGTTTACAAGGCCGACTTCCTCTGGACGGCCGGGACAAACAGGAAGACAAACGACAGGAAACAGGACGTCGACGATGAGAATAATACCGATGACAATAAAAGTCTCCATCAGTCTTCCAACAGCCAATCACCAGCGGCCATTCTGCGTCCGGAGGTTTAAAGAACAAAACTGAACTACGTCACGAAAAACTCCAGCTTCACCTTCAAGCTGAGCTCCACGCTGAGCCGCCAGCGCCGACACCGCCTGCAGACAGACCATGTGACCACACTGCACGCCAGCCAGCCAACCAGCAACCAGCAGCTCAACGCCGCTGCTGGTTGGGTGACTGGTGACTCCACCAGTACACACTGGGGAGTGCACCAGACACTTTGATGGCCGGCAGCAGCAGGAACTGTTTTGGTGAAACAATAGAAACTTTATTGAAAAGTCCTGACCGACTTTCAAAGCAAATTATGAAATGGACATTGGGAATGTACAAGAAATATGAGCTTTTTTCCCATCAGTAACATTATCTTCAGAATTATTATTCGATTTGATTTGATTTTAGTATTCCCACTGTTGAAGCTCCAAGTCTCTCTGTTGAGATGAAGAACTGTCACTCATCACTCATTCATTGGAATTCAAGCTCATATTGTAACATTTGGACTATTTCACTGTTGCTTGACAGATTACAGACATGGAGCAGCTGTTCTAACCCTGTGTGTGTGTGTGTGTGTGTGTGTGTGTGTGTGTGTGTGTGAGTGTGTTCCCACACCTCTGTGCTCCAGATCAAAGGGCCACCAGGCGTGACTTTCACCTGAAGCTGTGAACGCCTCACACACACGGACTGTGCGACAGCAACAGCTCATATATAGCTCATCACACACACACACACACACACACACACACACACACACACACACACACACACACACACACACACACACACACACACACACACACACACACACACACACACAGGATTGTCCATAGAGATTTGCTGGTGCAAGATGGCAGCTGACTGGGAGCACTGGGAGCCTGATTGGTGGATGGAGATTCTCATATAGATATCAGAAGCTTTCTATGAGTTATGAACATATTAACGGGCAGTATGTTAAGCTTTCAGCAATATAAAACTCATAAATCAGGCCAAACTTCACACACTGGACCTTTCGCTTAGCGCAGTGAGCGGACGGTGACATTTCAGGAGCATTCCATTCAGCTTCAACTGGTTATTAACTGGTTATTAACTGGTTATTGACTGGTTATTGACCCTGATGACTGAACGCTGACTCCTGGTGGAGGATGCAGTGGAAGAGCTCCTCAGCGCCAGTGGACCAGGCTGACGCTCCCTCTAGCTGGCTGTTGTGGCTCAGTCTTTATGTTTTGCTGCTGCCGCCGTCAGACAGACCTTGCTGCTGCTGCTGCTGCTGCTGCTGCTGCTGACGACAGCGTGGTATTATGGGCTGTGAGCCTGCAAATAGTTCACGGCGCTCTTTGTTCCATTCCTCCACCTGGAGCCGGCTGCTGGGCCGAAAGACTCGCACAACTGGGAGACAGAACTGGGCTCAACCACTCTCACATCAATCACAGCATCAACTCTGAGGGCAGCGGCGCCGACGGCACTTTGAATGAACTTTATTAGCATAAAGCCCGGCAGTCGACAGAACCGTGACCCGATATTCCCAAGTGTTAGATCGCGGAGGAAAAGCCTCTCAGCTTCTGGATGTTGCTGATTGTAATTCACAAATGAAAAAAAAAAAAAAAGAAAAGAGGGAGAATTGTAAGGCACTGAATCACATCCTGTCAGACATTCCCCAAAGTACTGGCCTGCTTCTGTCCATGAGTCCCAAATAAGCAGTTTGCTTAGAAGGCAACACGACATTTACACAGTGGCACATAAAGAACTATATTCTGAGAAGTGAGGTTCCGGCCTCGCACAGGAGGCCGTCGCTACCAAGCGGCCTCATCCTGTTTAATTGGACGTTGAGGCCTCAGAGCAGTGAAAATGACATTTTTCAAACAAACTTTTGTTTCCCTTCAAGTCCCTGGAATTTCTGTGGGGTTTTTCTGTCGTTTTTCATTTCCACAAGGAATGCGAGTCTGCCGGCCAAGTGAGTCGGTGATTTCATACGAGGCTCACCAAAGTTATCGTCTCACTCCTCCTTCTGTCATCGTGTGCTGCGCCGCCGTGACACAAATATAGCAGGAATCCAGCCGCTGTCCCCTGAGGTCTGGAGAGCCACGGTGAGGAGAGAGTGAAGTCACCCAGTGTCACACACTCTACCTCACACACACACACACACACACACACACACACACACACACACACACACACACACACACACACACACACACACACACACACACACACAGCGCCAAGTTCTTGGCCTGAGTGAAAATCACTTCCTCCTCTTCCAGCTGTGCAGACTTGAGCCTCGCAGCTGGAAGTCCGGTCAGGTCTTTAAAGGTCAAGTGTGGAAAAGTTTGGCTGGGTCGACAGGATTTTTCTATTAAGCTCAACATAGTGCCCATAAATACATTACATACAAAAGTATACACTGGCGGTGCAGTAAAAGCCATGTGGTTTTCCTGCCCATAGAACGGCTGTCGTGTATGTATGAGAAGCTCCATAGATCAGTCAGGCTCCCAGTGCTCCCAGTGCTCCCAGTTAGCTGCCATCTGTACCAGCAGTTCCTCAGGGAGCCACCAAAGGTTCTGTCTGTTTTACACACTGGACCCTGAACCAAGTGCACGGTTAAAATACCAAGAATTCCCAACGGCCATATACCAGGAAGTGGAAGGATTCCCACCTCCTGTCCCTTTCACCGAGGACTCGGTGTTTTCCCGGCCCGCTTGTTGTGCGGCGATAAGCCAAAGTCAAATCAAACGGCCCTCACGGCTCCTCGTTGCTGCGCGGCCACGGCCCGCAGGCTCGGACTCGCGCACACATTGGAGGACGTGTTTTGCTGCGGCGCCGTGTTTGGCCCGAGATAGCGTCTGCAGCCGTAGACACAACAAGGGAGGCACCCTGAAGGATCCTGGGAAAATACAGGAAGTCCATATTGTGAGGACAGGAAGTGGCAGCGTGTTATGTGACGGGCGCTCGGGAAGCTGGCGCGCTGCCAGGCCCCCTGGAGAGGTGGGCTGTGTGTGTGTGTGTGTGTGTGTGTGTGTGTGTGTGTGTGTGTGTGACAGAGAGAGATAGAGGAGGAAGAGAGGAACAGAGGAGACTGAAAGAAGAGAAGAGCAGAGAGCTGCAATCAAATCATCTTTCAAAAATTCATGCAAACATTTCAGAATGAACACACACACACACACACACACACACACACACACACACACACACACACACACACACACACACACACACACACACACACACACACACACACAGGGTTGATCTATCAGCGAGATAGCTTCCCAATGTCATTCAAGGTGTGGGTCAGTGTGTGTGTGTGTGTGTGTGTGTGTTCATTACGAAATGTTTACATGAAGAGCGAACACATTTTCAATGGCTGGGAAAACTACAACTACTGATTCATTTCCACCATGATGCATCATAGTAACTGAATACTGGACCGACAACACGGTGTTTTTTTCCCAGTGGCCACTTGAGGTACTGCAGCCAAACTGCAGCCAAGAGACAAAGGCCTGTAAAAGAGCTGAGAGGAAGCCTGGCAGCCACATCACACAGCAGAACACAGCTTCCTGTCGACCGTTTCAAAATCCCCAGAAAAAACCTCAGCAGCACCACAGGACTGTGTCTCGGCTTGAACTCACCAGGGGGGCGCTCTGCTCCGGCACCAGCAGGAGGCGTCGGCACAGACAGGAAGTCAGCGGCTGCAGCTCGGACGTCCGGGTCTTCATCCTGCAGCAGCGTGAACAGACTCCTCCACAGGGAGGCCGTGCTGGACAGACCTGCCCGACACAAACACACCAGCGTGAGCGCTGAGCGGCTCGTCTGTTCGCGGTGGCGGAGCAGCGGCACGCACCCAGGGGAAGCCGAGGGTTCGTGAGGACGCCGTCCGCACAGCTGACCAACGCCGTCGCCGCCGTCACCTTCACCTCCAGCGGCTGGTCGTCGCCGCAGCACCGACACACCAGCGCCGCCCACTGGGCCAAAGCAGCCGTTGCAAGCGAGCCCTGAGTGAAATTGGTTGGAAACGACAGAAGTCTGTGACGTGCGTTGACATTTGTCCCATGATGCCGTGGGGCAGCGACGAGCAGCAGCAGCGGCAACGGCGGCGGTGGTGACACGCTGGGAGCTGATCCAAACCACCCGGTCCAAGCCTTGATGATGCAGAGTCCTGCAGCCACCGAGGTCTCACTTCTCCTTCTGGGTCGCCACCTCTCAGTGCCAGGGAGGAGACTCTGCTACCAGACTGCTGCCGACTAGCTTCAAACTATTACCGCCATTTCCGGGTTCATCGAGTTCTGTTCTTCTACCGGACAATGAACACCCAGAGCTCCTCTCACTCGGCCTGCAGCCTGTCCAGCTCAACGTGCCGCCAGCAGCACGACAGTCGGGTTAAAGAGCTGAAAACATCACTGTAGTCTGTAGTGCACTTCTGCAGGTAGATGTTGTAGCAGCACTCCTTACCTCAGGGTGACAGCTGACCAAGTCAACCACCAGCTGGGAGACCAGGGTCAGGGCAGCGCAGGAGATCTCCACACTGAAAGCAACAACATCACACCTCATGTCAACTGCTGGCCTGCGACCTTCAAAGCTCTGGACAAGACAAGTTCAAGTTCACAGTTAACAATGACATTTGCATCAGCAATCCTAAATAGAAACAAGACGGCCTTCTTCACTGCTCTCCTGGAAGACATTGATGGTAGGAGGTCCTGTGCTGGAGTGGAATGCACCATGTGAGCTCATTGGGACAGAACTGATGAAGTGCTTTTCAGAATGGAGTCACATCTGGAGACTGCAAGAGGAAACATTCTAGATTGCAGTGTTCACCCACTCACCCTCCCTCTCCTGAGTTTGCCAGTGAACTACAGTGGCTTTTGCACACCAACCCATGATACCTCCTCCACTTTCTTCTTCTTCTTCTTCTTCTTCTTCTTGGTTGGTTTATTTGAGGACGCCCCCTAGCGTTCAGCCTAAATACCAAACGCTATGCTTGACATGACTTTTCCTTTTTACTGTGATTGTCCACACCAGGCTTCCTTAGAAATGTGCTGGTGCAAGATGGCAACTAACTGGGAGCACTGGGACCCTGACGGTGAATCAGACCAAATTCTACACTCTGGACCTCTAGCGGAGGTGAGCAGAACTCCAGGACGGAGCAACGCTTTGAGCGGATCAGTGCAGTGACCCGGTCTGAACGCGACACTGCACAAGCCTCTGCCCCGTCCAACAATGTCAATTGTGTGCACGTCACTCAAGCGCGCTGACTTCAGAGCCACAAAAGAAGTGTGCTGGTACTCAACACCACTGTCAGCATCACAATGGCCCTGGTACCATTCAATCAGACAAGGGCAGCGGGGCAATCCAACCCCGGCCCCGCCGGCTCTAATCACAACCCTGGAGGCGGCTCGGCCTGAAAGTGGATCTGCGGCTTGGAGGATCGGGGCCAGGGAAAGACTTTGCAGGGCTGCGAGTCTTTGTAATAGGACTCTCATTCAAAGCGGTGCTCCACCTTGTCGGGGTGAGAAAAGTACAGTGGTGGCTTATCACAGAAGGTGTGCCTTTCTGTCAGCGCTTGTCAAGGGATTACAGTGGAAGTGCACACACAGTGCGGGAACAGGGCCAAAGTGGCAAAACATGGAGTGACTCAGAGGCGGAAGGAGGCCAAAAAGCCCCCAATAGAGCCTGAGAGGTGCGGAGAACGATGACCTGATGCTTCACCAGCGGACCTTCTGAAGAGGACCAACGTCACTTTGCACCTGTTTGCATTTCTTTAAAGGTCGCTGCAGGTTTTGTGTACTTTAAGCTACTATACAAAGACACAGACGGGCAGGAACGAGGTCAGCCGGGGTCAGCCAGGGTCAGCCGGGGTCAGCCGGGGTCAGCCGGGGTCAGGTGTTCAGTCGCAGGTGTGGTTTCTGCCTCGTGTCTGAGCCAAGAACTTTGGTGCACTGGAGGTGGACTGAAGTTGGGATGGGGTCACCTCGCAAGGCCACGCCCAACGTGAGAAGCAAATGGAATGTCGCAGACCACGATAATATGAAGAGCAACAGCTGGTGCTGGCGTGTCTCAAGGGTTGACTGACCTGTGAGCAGCTCTCTCAGCCAGAGCCAGAAGGTGCAGCAGGACCTCCTCCTGGGACAGGACCTCCTCCTGGGACAGGCTCTCACTGCCGTCCTTCCACTGGAGCTCCGTGACGGAGTTGAACGTGGACAACACAGTGAGGACCTGGGTCGCACAGAGAACATCATGAAGAGATGAGCTGCGGAGCTCTCCTGCGCCTCCATGTGGCTCAACGTGACGTCTTCGGTGCTTCTCTTCGCGCTGGCTCTCCTCCAGCGTGGGAGGCAGCCGACCCAGCCCAGTCAGAGGAGGGGAAGAGCGCTCTTCCACCGTGTGAGACCCCCATTAAAACACACAAACACACACCTAGCGGGGAGCACATGTTGACATTCCTGCTGCATATCTCTATGATTATTATTTCTGGCTGGCTCTCAACCTGTTATTACAACTTTGAAATAAAGGCTGGCTTCATAGGAGCTGCGTGGGCGGGAGGAGAGAGACGAGTGGCAGCACGCAGCGTTTGGAGCGAGGAGCATCGGCAACGTAAAGAGACGGCAGACTGACAGACCGCAGAGTGTTTGGTGCGGCGAAGCTCACTGGCCAATCACTGAAGGGGAGGTCTGAGAATGCTGGACATAGGAGCTCATTGCCAAGTCAGCCAGAGTGCCGTTTATCAGTGGGGAGTTGGCTGGTGCTAGGCTAGTGCAAGTCAATGCTTTCTGCTAGCCCGCCACGCACAGCCCACCCCTGGCCAATTAACCACACTGCCTGGAGTCCATGTCTGTGCTGATCCTCCAGCAGGACTGCATGGACCCTGCAGTCTGCACTCACTGGCAGCACACTGGCAGCACACTGGCTAACTGAGGAATGAGCTCAACCACCCCTTTAGAAATCAACTCAAATCACATCCAGAGCACTTTGCACGATCACAGCGTCCAATGAAGGCCGCAGCACTGAGAGGAACACTGTGTTTGGTCCACTGGTACCAACACCAGCTTCACCCTTGGCGGGTGAATTGCTCAGGAAACCACCACCACCGCCTCTCTGATGATGGTTCCACAGCCCACTGTCAATGGAAGGCTCAGCATCCACTCAGGGGCTGCGCGTTGATTGATTGATTGATTGATTGATTGATTGATTGATTGATGAAAAGATGCTGTTTTTGTGAAATTGCCACATTAGAATTCTCAGGCGAATGCTCAGAGGAAGCCAACTGCGTACATGTCATTGATGTGTGAGGACACGTGGAGCTTTCCAATATGGTTGTATTCATAAAGGACCTTCTGAAGCAGAGAAGCTGCAGCCGAGTGCAGAGCACTGACATCACCTCAAGTTACAGTGAAAGAAAAACACAGCGCGGTCAGTCTAGTTTCATAGCAGCAGAGGAAGACAGAGGTCCAATAGGAACCATGTCTCATGGTGTGCGCACACACACACACACACACACACACACACACACACACACACACACACACACACACACACACACACACACACACACACACACACACACACACACAGTGCAGCCTCCTCTAGATGAAACAGCAGAGAGCCAGTGGAGTGTCAGTCAGTCACTGCACTCTTCACTCCTCTGCCTCTTGCAGCCAGAACCAATCAGAACTCTGGGTCTGTCTTGGAACACACTCGGCTGCACTCGCACAAAAATACACACAGTCACTTGCAAACACGCCAATTCAGCCGCGCACACTCGCACGGCTGGCGAGTCTGAGTTTGTGAGTTTGGAAGCTTGCTTGGACTCTGGGTGCAACAGTGTTGCAGTGTTGGACAGGTGTGAAGCTTGCTCCGGTGCATTCCCACTGCTGAAGGAAAAGTGCAGACTCATGGCCCTGTGCTGATTATCATGGAAACTCGAGGAAAAGAATGCAGATATTTTCACTGAAAACCAAATCACTGCCCTTGTTTAACTGTATGTTACTGCCGGGACCTTTCTTTGGACTGGGCTGGTGGGATTGATGATTGAAAGTGACTGGGCTACAGGCTAGGGGCGGGGCCAATACATCATCTACTGATTTTCTGTTCACTGGAGGGAATGGAAAGGAATTTTCTGACCCCGGAGCTTAATCACAGATTTATCTATTTTTTTATTATTTTTTTTACCATAACTTCTTGGAACCAAATTGAACGCTGATGTTCTTTGGTTGACTCCCATCCGTGTCCTTTGCTTTGCAGCATATGTGAGGCATTAAGGGGGAGGATGGCACGCTAGTGTTCTTTAGACTGGAGGCAGCAGCGGCGTCGCTGGCCGGAGCAGCGGTCTGCTCTTCAGCCACATCCAGCACCGGCTGTGGCACCGGGCCCACTGGGTCGCCCTGGCCCACTGGGTGCAGGCAGGCCTCCGCTACACTAACACCACTCCTACATTCTACAGAGCTGATCAGAGCCTCGGCCCGGCCGGACCCGTTCCTGCTCTTGTGTTGTTGTGTGTGAAGCTGAACAGCGAAGTAGATTTTTAGCACAGAATGAAATGAAAAGCCACAAAGAGAGAATTTATTTTTTGAGTTTCCATTTAAAAAATAAATAAATAAATAAAAAATAAGTTTGAAAGTTTCCATTTCAAGATTAAAGTTGAATTTGGAATTTTGGAGATTGGAGCTCCGAGGCTCGCACCAAATTCCGACTTCCTTCTCAACATTTGGACTTTGATCTCGAAAGGGAAACTTACGGAATCCTTTCTTTTCTCTCTTTGTGGCCCCAATCCTCTCTCATAGTCTGCGCCTCAGTCACTCTTTGAACAAATCCAAATAAAAGTGGTGCAGCGACTGAGGTGATGGTCTCCTCTATCGCAGCACGCACCTCTTTAATGCTTAGCATGTGTGCTCTCACCTTGGCCAGACATTGGGGGTGTGTCTCCTGAAGAGCCGCGCGGGTCAGGTGGGACAGGGTGGTCCCATCCAACCAATCAGGTCTCCTGGGCCCCCTGTCCTGCTGGAGACCCTGATGCTGGAGGTCCTGCTGCTGGAGGTCCTGCTGGAGACCCTGATGCTGGAGGTCCTGCTGGAGGTCCTGCTGGAGACCCTGATGCTGGAGGTCCTGCTGGAGACCCTGATGCTGGAGGTCCTGCTGGAGGTCCTGCTGGAGACCCTGATGCTGGAGGTCCTGCTGGAGGCTCCTCAGCATGCCGTCCAGTGCCAGCTCCCTCACCTCGTACTGGCAGCTGAGCAGCAGGCGCCGCAGAAGGTCGGCCGCCAGCGGGGCTCCGCGTCCCCGCCACAGTTCAGGGATCTCCACGCTGGCGCTGAGGGCCAGCCGGGCCAGGCTGAGCAGGTACTGGCTGCTGCCCGGCAGCTGCTGCTGGGCCCAGGACGCGTCAGAGTCGGAGAGGAGCTCTGAGGTCATCAGGGTGGACAGGGCTTCCTCGCGGAGGACCGCCACTTCGGAACCTATCAAAACACATCATCGTCTTCCAGTTAGTGGACCACTAGGAACCACGGTGCTCCCGAGGTGTCGGTCTAGCAACATGTGCAGAGCTGAACAGCAGCATCTATGGGAATCCATGAATTCTGAACTGTTAGGAATGGGGAGCCTGCTGGTTTGGACATGTTGACCAACTGGTCCCAGGTCTCTCAGGCCAGTTGCAGTGCTTCAAAAGCATGTTGTGTGTTTGGAAGTGGCCAGTAGATTTACTGCAGCAGAAGATCAGAGAGAGACGTCCGTCTGGGGAGGTTCTCACTCGTCCAAGTCATCTGGTCTTTGACAGTGGAGATTCAGGCAAGCAGGCCAGCACGGTTGCCCACGAGTCAACTCCTAAAGATTCAAAGATGCACCTTGAAGTTCACCTGCTCACTGATTTATGCTCGGCTCTTTTTTGAAGTGAATTCTGAGAAAATCAAACTCTGTGAATTGATCGGCTTTCTTCTTTGGCTCTTTGCGGTTGCATTCCTCGTGGGGCCGGAGCCGTCCGTTTGCAGCGGCTGCTAAATATATGGACGGCGGTCCTCTGGAGCGACAACCACAAGCTCTCCAAGACACGCCTCCACAGTCAAAGGTCTGTGTCACTGGGACAGTTTGACGACGGTGAAAACGTTGCAACAGTTTGCTTCCTTTGACAGAAACAGCAGCGTTTTCTCTTTGCAAGTGAGCGCGGCAGACATTTGCCTTGACTTGAGAACCAAATTAGAAAAATAAAGCAGCACTCGACTACAAGTGATTTCATTTGGTTACAAATCCCACCTGATGGAACACCTTTAGTGGGCTTAGTTTAGCGTGTACAGGGTGAAATCTACTGGACACCCAGCTTTGTCCCGTCGCTGCAGAACAGTACGAGTGAAACCTCCTGGCGTGCGTCCACTCCAGCCCGCTAAACAAACACACAACAGTCTTCTCAAGAAGACGACAGGCGGCTGTCCTGCCTTGCCGACTATTTTCACTCTTTATAGGAAAGGCTGCGTCCACGTCTGCTTGGGAAATGCCCGAGGCGGTGCCAACCGAGCCACCTGTGGACTTAGACCCACGGGGAGACACGCACGCACACGCACACGCACGCACACGCACACACAAACACACACGCTTGCTCTGAAATACGAGAATAATCCAAAGACAGGGCAGCGATGGAGAAACCCAATGCCGTTCTAAAGCAGCGCTCCTCCCTACAGTACGACTGGGAGACTCCACACAGACCGCGCTTTGACAGCCAAGTCAATTAGATTCACGACGCGCGCACACACACACACACACACACACAGACACAGACACACACACAGACACACAGACACACAGACACACACACACACACACACACACACACACAGACACACACACACACACACACACACACGGCTCGGGAGGCCGGCTGCAACTAAATCTGCTTCTGCTCGGCCTCTCCAAACGTGGCCTGACAAAAGAGCGGGAAACGTGGCATTCCTGGGCGAGATGGTCTAAGTTACCGGGCAACCCGATCCTCAAAGGGGCTTCGCAGGCATAATAAGCGCAATCTAATGGTTATAATAGGGGCGGATGGGTGGGGGGGAAGATTAATGGCGCAGATGATGAAGGGAGGAGAGAGGAAAAGATGAGCGAAGCATCTCAGAACTGGGGGTAAAATAACAAGAGGGAGCAGGAGAGCATCTGACCGGACTTCCCCCCCCCCTGAAGACGGAAACGCAGACCGACAACACGTCTCCATATGTCACAATAGAACACAATGCTCACCCTGACACGAGGCCGGACCAGGACTGTGGAACCACGTCCAGGGAGCTCCCACCATCCTGACCACATACCTGAGACATCAGACGTCCATCAGACTGACGAGCTCTTGTCAATGCTTCCGTGTGGTTGTTCACTTGAAGGACATTTTCTCTAGAGGTCCTACAGAAGTCCATGAAGTTCAACCATCCTTAGAACTTCACCATGCTGACAGTTAACGACACTTCTCAGTCACGATAGCGGTGCTCTGAGTTCCTGGGCATAGGACACACGCATAGGACACAGTCACAATCAGCTGCCCTCCTCTTCCTCAGTCTGGAGTTTAATACAGACTGTCAGAAAAACACCACCGGCCCTGATCCGTCCACTTCCTGTTTGACTCTTTCTCTTGTTTAATTGGAGACCATTGAAGGAGGCAGCCTCTGAATTACAGCTGAACTAGTGTCCTTCACCATGTCTGTCCTTCAGCTCACCCTTAACCTACCTCTTCAAACAGTCACAATTGCTGTGGTTGAGGACAACCCCTTTAACCTCTTCAATAACTTTAATGGAAACAGAAAGCAGAAAAATAGATCCAGGTTGAAAAGTGGATGATGCTCCAGACCAGAGTCCTGTGTGTGTTGTGTGTGTGTGTGTGGGTGGGGAGGAGGGGGGGGGGGGGCTAACATAGGGCTACACAGCTGTAAGCTACTGCAACTTTACAAACAACTAGAAACTATAGTGGCTGCCTCAGAATGGGAAAATTCCTCATTACAACAACTCTCATGAAACATCTCAGACATTCTGTCCAACAGCAGGTATTCACCAGATGGTTTGGTCGCTGTCCATGTATGTTCTAAGAGGCCTTTTCATTCCAAACTGCTTCCAAGTGAAAAGAATCCAGCCAATCTGGAAAAGATTGCAGCTGGCGGGTCGAGTTACCTGGACCTAAATGTGAGAGGGAAGGTTCACGTACGGTTAGCAGCTTCCCTAATATGCACCCGCAGGGAGTTCTGGTCGGGTTCTCATCAGGAAACATTGAAGACAACGAGCCTGGAACTACTTCTCATTGGAGATGCACTGTTTGAAAATAGTGCAGTAGAGCTGCAGAACCTTGGAAGACAATGAAAGCGACCAAAACGTGCAAGAACCACGTAGCAAGGAGAGCCTTTGACATGTCCATCCTGCTGTCACACGTTTACATTGGGACATCTGAGCTCACCTGTGTAAAATATTTATGTGAGCAGAGGAGGAGAGCACGCTATGGCCTGTTTTACAGCACAGGTCAAATATTTAAAGTACACAAAGCCACAGCATCTGGCCCAAATAAACCTGCTCTAACCTTACAGTTTGTGGTGAAGGTACTGGACAAGGTACGGATGAAAGGCTGAGGGCGGCAGAGGAGGTCTAGAGGGGTTCTGACGGACCACTGCCAGGCCACCGTCTCACAAGAACCGAAGCAAAGCAGCGACACCAGCCATCAAGAAGAAGCAGGAGAGAAGTCCGACTGCCAGTGAGCTCCAACGCTGCACGGACTCAGTGTAGAAGGAAAACACTAGGTGTGTGTGTGTGTGTGTGTGTGTGTGTGTGTGTGTGTGTGTGTGTGTGTGTGTGTGTGTGTGTGCGTGCAGCACTGTGCCAGTAAGCTCACTGGTTCCCCATTCGGACGACCCACAGGCCGCTCGCAGCTGGCAGTAAAAGTGCTCTGCAGTGTCAGGCGAGACCTTGGGACAGACGCCTCACGTGCAGCAGCACAGCTGGAGTTCACATCTGCTTCCACCGTCATTACAGCAACTGTGAAAAACAAACCCCAGACAGCCGGCCAATCCACTGTGTTGTGCGAGTATTTGTCAGATTCATTGTCGGAGAACAATTTTAGCAACGTGACCGTTTAGAGCAGCGACTTATTACAAGCCATAATCACAGGTTGCTCCTGTGAGTTAGTTGGAGGAGTTTCATCAGTTTGATGTTCTTAAATGAACCATCAGTGGTCAGTTGGCTTCGTCTCCGAGCTGAAAGTCAAGCCTTAGCTTGCCGGGCTAAGCTAATATAAGAAGAGCCACACAATGAGAGGTCTTGTTCACATGCTGGACAGGTGCACGTGCACAACACGAGCATCAATCCATGGCCACACCGGATGGTGTGCAACCACCCTCTTGAGGCCAGTATTTGGACCACGTGCTGCTCACATATTTAACTTGGGTTGCTGAATGGCATTGACAGTGGGTGTGAGTGCGTTATGAACCTGGCTGTGGTGATGCTCAGTAACCATGAAGTATAACTGCAATCACACAGGAGGGCAAAGCTCAGAGTAAACACATAAAGAAATGAAAGGTGGAGAGACAGAAGCCCTGGAGAGAGGGCGAGAAGTGACAGCAGAGACAAACTGCTGATAATAATAGAGTGGCATTAGAGGAGTGGGGGGTGGGGTCGGGGGGTGGGGGGGTGTTTAGTTATGTAAGGAGTGGAGGGGCTCCGGCCCCGCCACTCAATCCAGCCGCTTGTTTAGAGAAATCCTGGGTATTTCCAGCGTCAGGACCGGCATGTGCTCAGCACATGGCCCAGAGAAAACACAAGTGGCGCCCCCCCCCCATCCTCCCTCGGACCCCCCCCCCCACCCCCTCCCGCAACTCCCCCACCCCCCTGCCTCACGCCCACACAGCAAACTGGGTCAGACTCGAAATCCTGCCATCTGTCAGAGATGCTTCGCCTTTGGTTTCACATTCTTCCACTGCAGGGAGAGAGAGAGAGAGAGAGAGGGAGAGAGCGGGAGAGAGAGAGGGAGAGAGAGCGGGGGGGAGAGAGAGGGGTGGAGAGAGGGAGAGAGCGGGAGAGAGAGAGAAAGAGAGAGAGAGAGAGACCCCCAGCACCCCCAGGCCCAGGAGACATGAAGCAGCTCCTGTCAGTCTGGAACACCAGAAGAAGAAGCTGCTCACCTTCCAGCAGCACTGCACCAGGAGCCCCGACCTCAGCTGTCGAGCGGCCCGCTAGACTGGCTGGACCTCAGCCAGAGGTCCGAGTTGAAGTAGCCGCTGCCTCGTATCCATACACAAGTCAAGTATTTAAAAAAAAAAAACATCTTCCAAATCCTGAGTTTCACCAACAATGAAGTCATTCTGGGGATTGAAATTGTAACTGAAACTTTTGAATTGTGCGTGTCTGACGAATGAAGATGCTCATTGGTAACATTTGAAAGAGAAGCTCCCAACACTGGCAGGTAAACCGCAGCAACAAAGGTCACTGCCTCACGATGCGTCCTGCTGGTTGGGAGTGGACTCGACCAGTGGTCATCACCACACACTGCCACACAACCGCACAATCATTTAACAAATGAGTGATTGGTCAAGCTCAATCTCAGGACGAGGCGGAGCTCCAGCTTCACTGTGTGAGACATGAAGTGTGAAGAAGTGTTGGGAGTGGCAGGACAGAAGTGCAGGGTGGTACTGGTCGGTGTCAGTCTGGCACCCAGGCAGCAAGAGCACACATGGAGCACGTTGAGGCTCTTAAAGTGGCCGCTGCCGTCAACCACACCACTGTATGATTTAAAAAAAAAAAAAAAAAAACAGGGTCGCGAGGTCACGAGGTCACAAGGTCACCCATCTCCAAGCTCCAACATGAATGAACGACTCACCGTGCAGAAGGCTGGTCCTGGTCCCACACAGGCACAGCAGCACATCCAGGAAGGCCCCTCTGGTCACCAAGCATGGATTCTGCCTGAGGGAAGAACAACAAGCCAAGCAGGTCCTGGTCAATGGTCAGTGTTCCTCACACACAGCAGGTGAGGCACTGGCACTGGATCTGAACACACTGGACCACATTCAGTGCAGCTCAAAGCACTCATGTTTCACCACAAGGCCATCAGACGTGAACACATGACTGCTTTGCTTGTGGAGAAGCTCCCAGGCTGCGACTGGCAGGGCTGATGTCACTTCCTGTGTGCGGCTCGCTCCTGGTTTTACAGCTACAGGAGAATTAAGGAGGCCTGTGTGCTCTGCTCTGGCTGGCACACAACAAACAAAACAACAACAACAAAAAGCTTCATTTTCCATGTCAACCATTTTCACAAATGATGCTGATGTTAAAATGAAATTCAGCAAATTGGAAAATGCTGCTGTGCAAAAAAGGTCAATAACCCAAATGGAAGGAATCACCACAGAGAAAAAGACACAAAGTCTGACAGCTTTTCCTCAAACAGGGTTTGGGTTAGGGAGAATATTCCAGGAGTCAGAACCTCCCAGACAAAGAGTGACTTCATATCTGGGTCGGTGGCTGCCAGCGCCTCAGGGATTCACCATGGAGAGTTCTCATCCCGAAAGCCAGAGGCTTCACAGTGTGGGCCGTCACGAGGCCGACACACATCGAATGAGTTCAACTGAGGATTCCACAGTGACGTCAGCAGAACCAGCCGCTGACCTCCCCTCCTGCAGAGGGCGCTCTGGAAGTCAGAGCTGTCGTGGAGCAGGAACGTGGACGTTAGGTGAACAGAAGGATCCTGACGCGTGTCTACCATCTCTGGCCTGCTTCAGCTGCACCGCCACCTCCTGGTGGGAATCTCCAGCCCCGCTTCAGAAGTCAGGAAGAGGAGAAACATCTTGAAGATGACAGGAAGTCCAGACAGGAAGTCCAGTTGCCCCAACTGAACCTTCTCCCATCTCTGCCCTGTGGCTCTGCGTGTGGCCAGCGTGGGCCGAGTGCCAGCGCCCACTGGAGACCAACCACCAAGTGTGTGTGTGTGTGTGTGTGTGTGTGTGTACCCTCGAAAACAAGGGAGGCAGTGTGCGTGCTTGACATCACCATTTCATCACTCGGATATTAAAAAAAAGACACACACACACGCACACACTCAGAGCCAAATCCTCACAAAGCCTGTGAATACACACACAGGTCACGTGACAGGACGTGTGTGTGTGTGTGTGTGTGTGTGTGTGTGTGAGACAGGAGGGGAAAGCCAGTGGCTGCAGGGCTGGTTGAGAACTTTGGACCTGATTTCCCAGTCAGCCAGTGAGCTGCTGACCAGTGGAAACTGTTTCAACACATCCAGCCCTCCTAGCCTAGCCTAGCACCCTGCGCTAGGCTAGGCTAGGAGGCAACACGCCGTGGTGAAATGGACCAATATGGTGTTGAAGACAAACAGGTGGCTGCAAACGGCCTCAATGTGCAAGAAGCAACACTGATCAGAAGACAAGCGCACACAGGTGAGCCAACACATGCATTTACACAGCGTATCAACATTAGAGCACTTAGTCCATTGTCTAATATCAAGCAGTATGATAGCAGATCCATATCAACACTTTTATTTCCAGTCGGTCAAAAATATATATTTTATCATTTGTAAAAATCCCATTAGACATCATTTGACCCGTCCCACCAATAATAAGGTGATAATGTGGGCACCCGCAGGTCAAAGGTCGGCCCACACATCACTACAGTGCAGGATCACACAGAGAGGCCGAGGGGCGGCAGGCTCCGCTGAGCAAGAATTCCCCTCGTCATCTTATTAAAGGCTCGTCAGCGCCACCCAGCTATCTTGGCCCGAGTTGGCAGCGGCCCAGGAAGGAGGCCGAGAACCTTAGCTTGACCTCCGCCTGGAGGAGGGCGGAGGAAGGGAAGAGGATAGGGGGCAGGGGGTGGGCGCTAATCTGCGACTCATCTTGAGGCCTTGGTCTGGCGGAGAGCAGAGAGGAGCCTGGTGGAGAGCAGAGAGGAGCAGAGAGGAGTAGAGAGGAGTAGAGAGGAGCAGAGAGGAGCCTGGTGGAGAGCAGAGAGGAGCAGAGAGGAGCCTGGTGGAGAGCAGAGAGGAGCAGAGAGGAGTAGAGAGGAGCCTGGTGGAGAGCAGAGAGGAGCAGAGAGGAGTCGAGAGGAGTAGAGAGGAGCAGAGAGGAGCCTGGTGGAGAGCAGAGAGGAGCAGAGAGGAGCCTGGTGGAGAGCAGAGAGGAGCAGAGAGGAGCAGAGAGGAGCCTGCAGAGAGGAGCAGAGAGGAGCCTGGTGGAGAGCAGAGAGGAGCAGAGAGGAGCAGAGAGGAGCCTGCAGAGAGGAGCAGAGAGGAGCAGAGAGGAGCCTGGTGGAGAGCAGAGAGGAGCAGAGAGGAGCCTGGTGGAGAGCAGAGAGGAGCAGAGAGGAGCAGAGAGGAGCCTGGTGGAGAGCAGAGAGGAGTAGAGAGGAGCAGAGAGGAGCAGAGAGGAGCCTGCAGAGAGGAGCAGAGAGGAGCAGAGAGGAGTGCAGCGCCCCCTTTGAAATAGAAGACATGGAGCCACACGGCTGAGAGGGGGATGAAGAGGAGGAGAGACAAGGAGGTATTCTTCTAGCCCGCCAGTTGGAGCAGCAGGAGGGGGAGGCTTATCTGTGCACCAGTGTGTGTGTGTGTGTGTGTGTGTGTGTGTGTGTGTGTGTGTGTGTGTGTGTCTAGAGTTACCGGGAGGCGAGCCACGTGCGCTGACAGAGAGCCTCGCTGATGCCACTTCCTGCAGCCAGCGGTCTGGGAGAGTCCGACTGGTAGGAGCGCAGCAGGAACAGCACCTGCACACACACACAGGGACACACTGCTGACCTCACCAAGGAACACACACCGCATCTTCATCATCTTCATCATCATCATCGACACCGCTGGTTTTCTTGCCCACCAGCGGCTGCTGAGGGAGCCACAGGATGGGACGGTGGCACCAACAGTCCAGCAGGTCAACCTGCTTCTGCACCACACACCATAAAGACTGCAGCAGGTGGACTGATGGTGGGGAGAGGCCTGGAGGTCAGGATGAAGACTGGCTGGCTGGCCTGCTAGCTGGCTGACTGGCTGGCTGGCTGGCTGACTGACTGACTGACTGACTGACTGGCTGGCTGGCTGGCTGGCTGGCTGACTGACTGGCTGACTGACTGGCTGGCTGGCTGGCTGGCCTGCTAGCTGGCTGACTGGCTGACTGGCTGGCTGACTGACTGGCTGGCTGGCTGGCTGGCCTGCTAGCTGGCTGACTGACTGACTGGCTGGCTGGCTGGCTGGCTGGCTGACTGACTGGCTGACTGACTGGCTGGCTGGCTGGCTGGCCTGCTAGCTGGCTGACTGGCTGACTGGCTGGCTGACTGACTGGCTGGCTGGCTGACTGGCTGGCTGGCTGGCTGGCCTGCTAGCTGGCTGACTGGCTGACTGGCTGGCTGACTGACTGGCTGGCTGACTGACTGGCTGACTGACTGGCTGGCTGGCTGGCTGGCGTGCTAGCTGGCTGACTGGCTGACTGGCTGGCTGACTGACTGACTGGCTGACTGACTGGCTGGCTGGCTGGCTGGCCTGCTAGCTGGCTGGCTGACTGGCTGACTGGCTGACTGGCTGGCTGGCTGGCCTGCTAGCTGGCTGACTGGCTGACTGGCTGGCTGACTGACTGGCTGGCTGGCTGACTGACTGGCCTGCTGGCTGACTGACTGGCTGACTGGCTGGCTGACTGGCCTGCTGGCCTGCTAGCTGACTGGCTGACTGGCCTGCTGGCTGGCTGACTGGCTGGCTGGCTGGGCTGTGTATTCTGGGCCTTGGTAAGTATACTCTTTAAGCGGAGGCCACGACCACAGACCAGTAGGAAGCCATTCATTACGTGATGCAGGGAAGGAAACATGGGGAAAAACCAGGGCAACCACGTAGCACCAAGCCTGGCCACTGACTCCTGGCCTGCCCCCCCGCTGCCCCACCACTGCCCCCCCACACACACTCCTTCTCGTCCAGTCTCCACCCGGGCTACTCCCAGTGGCTCAGTACAAACAGCCCTGACGAGACTCTGGTCTACTGGTCCTCTGGTCCACTGGTCTACTGGTCCACTGGTCTACTGGTCTACTGGTCCACTGGTCCACTGGTCCTCTGGTCCTCTGGTCCACTGGTCCTCTGGTCTACTGGTCTACTGGTCTACTGGTCCTCTGGTCCACTGGTCTACTGGTCTACTGGTCCACTGGTCTACTGGTCCACTGGTCCTCTGGTCCACTGGTCCTCTGGTCCACTGGTCCGCTGGTCCTCTGGTCCACTGGTCCTCTGGTCCACTGGTCCTCTGGTCCTCTGGTCCTCTGGTCCGCTGACTCTCTGACTAGCAACCAGAAGCTCATTCTAAACAGGACTCTCTACCCAACCCTAACCCCAGCGCTGCTGTCTGTCTTGTGTGTAAACGAGCTTTCCAAGCTCATGTGACTGATGAAGACATAAATACATTCATTTGTGTGGATTTACGCTGGCAGATCCCCTTCAGGCTCCCCTCACAGCCGCCCTGCATCTCATTACTGCAACAGCCTCAACGCATTGGAAGCTGGACAAAGAAGTCCTATGATGTTTATAGTTTCATGAATGAAGAGTTTCACTGTCTCGATAGTCTTGATGGCCTCGTGGATATAAAAACAAAATAAAAGTGATTTGGTTGCTGTCGCCACTTCAGAACAACATTAAGTAGTGAAGTGACATTTCCAGTGTTTCCTAGAATTACACAACGACATGAAATGAATAGGTTGACTTGCTGACACTTTAGGGAGTGACAGGGATTCACAATGAATTTGATGTGGTTTGTGAAGCATTGCTGTGAGCCAGTTTGAGCATTTCAAATGTTGACGTCTCTGCTGAGTTTGCGGTACAGGGACACTGACAGGAAGCGACGGTCACGCAGCAATAATAAGTGCTGGATAAGCATAAAGCCTTCAGAATAAGATAACTTCAATGGTGTGTTTTCTTCAACAGTGCAGGACTGGATGTGATCTCTGTGATGTTGTTCTGATCTCCTCATGAAAATCACACACACACCAACAGCAGGTGTCTTTGTATCAGGGTGTCAATGACAGGCTATTCCTCACTATGTCCCTCATGGTCACTGGTGCTTACCGCTCAGCTTCAACTTACAACTTACACAGGTTTATTTTCTCATCCACTCAATTCATAATTATACTTTGATATCATTTAAGGCATTTTTTCCCCCCCCCGACGCCAACCTTTATTTCCAAAGGCGAAACTCTGCCTCGCTGCTGTGACAGCGAGACGCAGACGTTGGCATGGCGGAGCGCAATGTGAAAAATATCAAATTCTATTTGTATGACTTGTTTTCTAGTTAGACATTATATCCTTGTGTGTGTGTGTGTGTGTGTGTGTGAGAGAGTATGAGTGTGTATTCACAGCAGCATGTGGTCGGTGTGTGGTTGCGGCAGTGGGAGGGACAGCAGGGCGGCTGATAACAGAGTCTGAAGGGACCTCACATCCACCACCACTATTTTTACCAGGCCCAAAAGCAGAGAAAGGCTTGTTGCGAAACACACACACACACACACACACACACACACACACACACACACACACACACTCACACACACACACACACACACACACACACACACACACACACACACACACGGGAAGTGCAAATAAATGCGCAGCAGTCCATGTCTGAGTGCAGTAAAAGACATGCAGAGAAGCATGAATCGTCATCCAACTAAAAGCAGATGGAGGTTGGGGCAAAGCGTGGCCACGCCCAGTCAGTCCCAGAGAGAAGCCATAAAGACGGCTAAATATAAAAATGAACACGCTCTCATGGCCCACGCTGACAAATTCCTGCACAAACATATCCTACATATTGTGCTCTATAAACCGGCAGGGATGCACTCAACACAAGCGTTTGTTGAGGCCAAAAAAACAAAACAAAAAACGCATTAAAAGTCCTGCCTCCTACGTTACAAACACAGATTTCACTCCTTGTGCTGATGTGGGAAATGCAAAAGTCTTTGACTTCTGCACTAATGGTCCCATGGAGCAGGTGCAGTGGTGTCACTTCCCATCGTGCCTCTGTAACTCACATGATCTGACTTGGCGGCCAATCAGAGGGATTCTGGAGATCGTCACTTCCAGGCCAATCAGAAGGAGCGGGGACACAGCAGCACTGCGCTGGGAAGAAACTCTTTTCTGTTGATGTTCTGACCTTGGTCATTTGTTAAAGGACTGAAAGACCAGAAGTGGAAAACCTACAACAGAAAGATTTGCTGTGAACCGCATTTTAGGTCTGAGTCGTCCTGTCAGCCGTTTTTTTGAAAGGCTTTTATTTTTGTATTGCGATCCATGGGGAAAATGCTTTTTGGACCCATGGTTTTTTTTTTGTTTTTTGTTTTTTTGTTTTTTTTTCTTCTGCAGTACCTCGAGTGGCCACAGGGAAAAATCGGCACGCCGCCATATTGCCAGTCCGGTATCCGGTTGTTGTGATATATCCATGGGACGACCTGATGCGGAAGGGTGGACACGTTTCTTCGGCCAATCAGGATGAGCGCATTGAGATCGGCGCTCCCAGCGGAGACACGCCTCCCATTGTGAGACGTCAACGGAGTTTTGGGGAAAAAAAGATCATGCAGACTGACAAGGTGGGAAAGAATAAAAAGTTCTTGACGCTGCGAAGCATCAGCGTCCCACCGGGGAGGAACGTCACTCCGTTCCACATGAAAGCAACTGGATCAACTCCTCCCAGGCGGGAGAAACTCCACCCACAGTTTCCGTGGCTCGCTCCAAAACAGGTAAGACGAGAGAAACGAGACTGCAGAGGTCTGCGTGTGGCTCACCTCACTGGTAATACTGATACTTCAAGGCCACTGCGTGATAGCAACATCGCACACAGTGAATTCCATCAGGATCACACACATTCCTGTCATATCCAGGGGGCGGGGCTTCTTGGCCAGCACACATTGGTCTCTGGTTCAATTCTGAGGCTTTTCTCAGAAAGTCCAGGCCGACCACTGGCCAAAAGGCAGTCGTCGCTGCAGACCAAACAATAATTACTGGGAGACAGAAGAGAGCAGCAACATGGCTGCAGCCAGAAGAAAAAGAAAGAGACAAGACCTCCTTCTCTGCCAGTCTGGCTTCGCTTCTGTTGTGGAAACACACAGAGGATTACATCCATCCTGAAAACCACCAGCGGCTGCAGACTTGACACTTCCCGACACCGTGAGGCCAAGCTGCTGCTGGCGTGTGTGTGTGTGTGCAGCCCAGTCCGGTGTCAGCCTGGGTCAGTTCCAGCCAGGCCACCGGGCTGCACTTGGATCAACATTGTTCTGGGCACAATGAAATCAAATGCCCCTTTCCTCAGAGGCTTTGTCCTGGCCAGGCAGTGGGCTGAGAGTTCACTGGACTCTGCCAGCGATCTCTCGGTCATTTAAAAGGCCTTCAAAAAAAAAAAAAACAAAGCTGCAGCAAACGTGAGAAATCTTCACATTCCAACAAATCTTGAGAGATCCTGGAAGATTTACCACCTTCTTATAACCCAGCAAGTCAACAAAGCGGGGGCTCAACCTGGTGCTGTGCTGACGAGCCCTGCAGCCAATGCAAAGAGGGAGTCAGGAGGTCTTCAGGGTTCACCTGCTCTGACTGGAAATGCGTGGTGTTGGGGTTGGACTGCAGCTACCAACAGATTCCTTCAGACTGCTCACTACTATACCTCCTACTACCTTCCTTACTGCAAGTCGCCTGCTACCTGGCAACGCGCAGAAACAATACAAACAATAATGTGGAGTAACAAGGATACAAAACAAACCGGGCTACTGTGAAATACATACAGCACTTGATATTTTCTACGGTTGTTGGTGGACTGCTTTACCCTCCACACTCTATATTTGCATCTTCCCTTGAGGGGCAGGTTCATGAGCTTATAAAGGAGACGCAGCTCCAGGAATAGGACACCGTGTCAGTGGACACACACAAAGCTGGTGCTACCATCTGGAAATTCTCCGTTCAAATGCACCAAATAGCTGGAATGTCGTGCAAATTAAGATGGAGGCTTTTCTTGGTGGTTTGGGGGGGGGGGGGGGGGGGGGGGGTGAAGGGGAAGAGGTGTCTTTGTTGCTGCTTGATAAATCACCATCATACTATTGATTTTTGTTGTGGCTTTGATGAAAGGGACGACCATTAGTCACTGAAAAGCCATCAACTGAGTCAATACAATGGTGTCAATATTCTTCAGTCTTTACCAACACACACTTCTGATCAAAGTGAAGAGTCAGTGAGCAGTAACATGAGCGGCATGGAGAATGAAGGGGTGGAGCTAAATACTGAGGACATGTGACTCCTGCCTGAGGTGACCTCTGCTACTAAATCCCTTTTATTTCAGGGCAATGGGCTGAGCCATGGACTGAGCCAACACTAACACGAAGGACACTGTCCACGCCCACGTTAGCTTGGTCCGACAAAGAGCTCAATGTTGGACGGACAGTTTGATACGTCAGTTATTCTGCTGAGCATAAAACTCAGATCTGCATCAGTCACAAATGGCTGATGGAAGTGTTTACGTCCTAGCGCTAAGACTCTTCACTCCGAGTGTGTGTGTGTGTGTGTGTGTGTGTGTGTGTGTGTGTGTGTGTGTGTGTGTGTGTGTGTGGATGAGAGCGTCAGCAGGGTGGTGCTGGCCGCCACAGCCGAGGCAGCTGCCACTTCCTCCAGAAGGACTTTGCTGATGATAACAGAGGAAGCTGGCCATCATTGTTGGGGACTCAGTCGCCTGTGACTTTATCATTGGTTGACCAAGATTTACTTTCTTGGATGTATCGGAATTTGGCGCCGACAGACGATCGATTCTGGGATATTGGATTGGACCGGAGCGTTCGCGGTTGATGCTGGCAATGTGTCAAAGTGTCGAAGGTGTTCTGTCCTATTTCTGCCTCGATCAAAAACAACGTTCCACACAGCCCAGCGCTGCATGGCCCACAATCTCCTTCATCAGTGCCTCCTTGTGCAATGTGACCCTGCACACGTACACAACAGACTGCCATCTCTTCTCCGCTATGTTTAGAGCACTTCAACATCTCCTCGCACCCGCAGCCACACGCTCTCAAAATATCTCAGCCTCCATCGTCTGCATGAAGGCCCCACCCTGCACGCTGGCTATCTAGAGCCTGGCTGCAGACGGCACCTGCGGATGCACACCACGCAACATCATCCACACAACCTCCTTCTACCTGGACAGCCTGCTGAAGCGCCGGTCAGCAGTCAATGCCGCGGTGAGCCGACGAGCTCGAGGCCTACAAAGGTTTTGTTCTCCATTCGGAAGAGAAAGAGGGACCTGCTAGAACTGCTAGGTCCACTGCCTCCGTCCAACTGGAGACTTGTTAAAGGTCCAGTGTGAACATTTCTGAAGGAAGCCTGATAGCTAAAGGTCCAGGGTGTCTTTCACTCTCCTGAGGTTGCCAGTGAACTACGGTGGCCCCGTGCACCCAAACTTGGATACCTCGACCACGCAATGCTGTCAGGCAGCTGGATTGTCCACACCAGGCTTCCTTAGAAATATGCTGGTGCAAGATGGCAGCTAACTGGGAGCACTGGGACCCCTGTTACATTAATATCCTTGAATATATGAGAACCGTTCTACTATCTAATAATGTATTTATGTGCAGTATGTCGAGGTTTTACCAATATAAAAATCCTAAATCGAGCCACATTTTACACACTGGACCTTCAAATGAAAGTGGCTCCAGTGTTTATAATGTGTTTGCTGCTGTAATGCAGGAAATGTCCCCAGTGTGGAACCAATACAGGACGATCTTATCTGATCTTACCTGTTTACCGACTTATTCAACAGAAAATGATGGCGTAAACACTGTGTTTCAGGGAGCCCCTCCACTGGATGTGCCACTGCATGTTGACGTTCAGGAGCCACAACTGTTGAGGGTTCTTCTAACAACACTTTGGCATGAAGATGGAGCCGTTCAGGCAGCGACATCCTGACCTGCACTCGGTTCCCCTGGAGTTCCTCCAGCTCGGACCTCCCTGCAGTCCACCGCTTCCACACCACAGGTGCTCCATCAAACACAGCAACCGGAGGATTTTTCTGTCTTGCTGCCGAGCCTCCGGTGCAGCTCCAACCGCATCCAACCCTGCCCACCCCCACCCGACCAGCTCCCTTCTCCAGAACCATCAGTTACGTAGAGAGAGAGAGAGAGGCAGGGTAAAATCCCCCTCTCTCCTTCTCCAGTGTGTGTGTTGATATTCCAGCAGGACTGTTTAGTTGTGTTTGTCAGAGTGTGATGACAGAACTACACACTGCTGTTTACCCTGCGATAACCACCATGTCTGAACACGCTGAGCACACAAACTGGCTGTGTGTGTGTGTGTGTGTGTGTGTGTGTGTGTGTGTGTGGACGTGCTAAGGCGCGCTGCACCATATCAGTAATTTTTGTGAGGACATGCACGTGCGCATGCACACACACACACACACACACACACACACACACACACACACACACACACACACACACACAGTGTGATAGTTGCTGTGACAGGACCCTGGGCTGTTCTGCTGTCATGGCACTGGATGTTTGAACATGCGGGACGAGGGCTCCACGCCATGACAGACTGTGTGTGTGTGTGTGTGTGTGTGTGTGTGTGTGTGGAAGTCAGACTGCAGTGCAAACATACAGGTAGGAGATCTACTGCAGGTGTTGGTACAGCAGGAACAAATAAGGCCCCGTCGCCAGAGTTACACCTTCGGAAAACAAAGGCTCCAAGTTCTCACAGTGGTCGCCTGATGCCAACGTCTCAGTCAGTCGTGGTGGTGAGGATGCTTCTAGAGGAGACCAAGGAGCAGCACGGCTGTCTATCTGAACTATCAGGGAAAGCTTTCCTTTCATCTTTTAACATAAACTGGTTTTCTGTATCAATGCATGGCGATGCTTCTGAATAGGAAACTGGGAATTAACATGATGAACGAGAGGTTTCGTATTCAAGGTGACGTGCATGCCGCCACAGGAGCCAAATTGTCAGTAAAACAGCATGTTGAGTTTGAATGGTGGGTCGACTGTGTTGTCAAAGCCGTAACATCGTTCATATTTCAAATGGAAGCATTTTAAGTTGAACTGAGTTGCCTGAGTCTCCTCCTATGGAGAGAACTCTGATAATATTGAGCTTCAATCCTTCATTCCAACCACAGCAAACAACCATGAGTCAGGGAACCACTGGAGCCAAGGGTGTATTCATCAGTGTGTGTGTGTGTGTGTGTGTGTGTGTGTGTGTGTGTGTGTGTGCACATCACACTCAGGTTCTTCAAGGTCGGGGTGTTAACTGCCACGGCTGACGCCGTGTGTAGCAGCAGTGCCGGTTTTGTGCGAGGTGTGCGTCTCCAGACCTGCAGCAGAGTCCCGTGGACGTGGTTGTGTTGGACGTGGGGTCCCGGGTGGGCCGGGAGCTCCTGCAGCAGAGAGCCCACGGTGGACGGCACCTGCGTCAGCAGGACAAACGGGACGAGCGCCCGAGCCGCCATCTCCCTGGTGCGATAGACCGCCGAGCGCCCGCATCTGCCAATCAAGCAGCCACAGGGACCGACAGTTAGTGTCATGGAAAGTTGCTCAAGCATGGAGATGGGACAGCTGCATTGTTACCCTGATCCTCAGAGGAGGTCTGAGCCAATGACCAAAGTAGCACCACATTACATCAGTTATTAATAGAGCTGGCCGACTGCTCACCAGGCCACACACTTCCATTTAGCTTTCCAATCAAAGTATCGTAGTGTGCTGTTTGTTCAGCCAAGTCTCATTATGCTCCATGGAAGTTGGGGAAAACTCAATGTATCATGCGTTATGTAGCACCGTGACATGTGTGTGTGTGTGTGTGTGTGTGTGTGTGTGTGTGTAAAGATTGACAACCTAAACAACCTGGGCGATAAGCTGCACGACAAACATCTGAAGAACCTTGAAGAGCCTCTGTGGAAAGACACTCCTGCCTGCGGTGGTGTGGAGGGGTGCGCACTGCTTCACACACACATTTACAGTATGTGCCAGTGAAGGAGGAGGGCGGCCAGTGGCAGCCACTAAAATTAGCCTTGTTTACAGGCTGACAGTCTCTCCTCCTTCAGTGTCATAACAGTCGACCTGAGAGGACGAGACGAGCAGCAGTGAGATAATGGCGGGGGGGCGGGGGGGTGTGGAGGGGGGGTGTACTCCGATGTCTTCCACATGTGTAGAGTTGCTTCTTCAAGTCACTCTTTATGTCAACAAACCCAGTGGCTACGACCTGCTCTGTGATTGGTCGCTCCCGTCGCTCGGAGAATAATTAGAAGCATATACACGAGACCGCTTCCGTGTTTTCCAGCCCGTTCTGGAAACTTCCGTAGCGACTCCGGCGTTCACAACATCAGAGCAGCTTCAGAAAACCTCAGCAAGCGAAGACGCACAACAGACGAGCTCTGGCGTCCTCGCTGTGGATGTGAATTCAGGCGAAAGACGAGACCAAGTGTGTGTTGTACCAGGAGTACAAGGACATTACTCTGAAGGTCCAGTGTGGAATACATTGTTGTTCTTGTTCTATATCGTGAGACCCATAGACTCAGAGGCAAAGCAACCATGGGGACAGGTGAGTGGAACAGGCAGGTTGAGGGTTGTGGAGGAAACCTGCAGTGGGAAACTGCAGCGAGGAGAAAGAAACCTCCGTCAGCAGAGCAGTGGAACGCAGAGACGCAAAGGAAGCTTCAGCTGGAAGCAGGGGAGAAATCTGCACTGATAGCCTGCAGCTGCGGGGCAGAGACAGCGCTGGCCAGCCGCCGCCAGGAGGGAACTCACAAAGAAAAGAGTTGGGGGGTTGGTTGGGGTGTTGGGGTGAGGTCGGAGGGGGGGGGGACAAAGACGGAGCTGTGCAACAAGTCAACTGTCAACAAATGTTTTTCCACCTGCTGCCAGCAGGCCTCCTCTTTGCACCACTCTCCTAGTGTCTATCACACACACACACACACACACACACACACACACACACTCCTGCCGTCAGTCAGACAGACAGACAGGCAGTGACCCTGTGCCAACCGCAGCCAGCAGTTCACATTCCAGAGCTCCACACGCCTGGACATGTGAAGAATAATGTAGGTGTACAAGCCTCCGCCCCCACACCCCTCCTGTCTGCTTTCACACACACACACACACACACACATACGCAGTCCTCTGGGTCCCTACTGGAGGCCCACATGTTAACTATCTGTGCTAATTCCTCCCGTTGAGACCCTTTGCTGAGGGGAAATGGCAGTTTTGCAGTTGTGAAGGGTGTAATTTTAGAAGCAGCCCTGTGGGGTCACAGCAGACTTCTGACTGGGCCAGACTGGAGACCAGCAGTGGTTCTGTTCACACACTAGAGGGTTCTGCTGGTGCGAGTCACTCTCTGCTCCCTCACACTGGCTCCACAGCCACTAACACACCTGCAGATTTAAATCTGATCAGTCACATGATCAGTCACATGATCAGTCACAGTCTGAAGTCAGTCAGACAATTTGCAGTAATGGCTCAACATCTGTTCTTCAGTTGATGGAGCGCAGGTTCCAGCTTGAGTGCAGATGTGAAAGAGGAAGCGTCTTCATTTCCACATTAGCACAAAGAGCTTCATTGACAAGGACGAGTTGCGATAAATCCATCTGAGGCAGACAGAGGGCGCACTAACAAACACTTCTCCCCATCTTGTGCTCAAGGTGCGATTTTCTTTCATCAACAAATGTTTTCCTCTCCACCGTCTCAACTGTGGTGGTGAACCTCTAGGATGAGATGTGAATGTGTGTCTGTAGCCCTGAGTGAGAGTGAGGCTGACGGGTTGACTCTCTGGTGACCTGGTCATCATGAGGTTCCTTGTCCAGGGCGTCACCCGAACCCTAACCCTGCCTTCACCCTCTGACAGCTGGGAGAGGCTCCAGCAGACCCGAGACCCTGAGCTGGGGAAGAAGCGGGGATGGAAGATGAATGAATGAATGTTGCCAGTCATCCTCTTCTGACCTCCTCACAGGCCATCTTCTCTGTGAGGAGCACTCTCACACTTTGACATTTCCTGATGAAAAGTGCTTTATGGCTAAAATGATTTTTTATTGTTCTCTGTCAAGATGGTTGAGTGAAAATCAGCTGTTTGTGACACACTGGTACACTGGTACCAGCAACCAGGCCATCTTCAAATCCTGTCTTTCTCCATTCAGATGCTTGTTTTGAGCCTCAGCAAGTCCTCCTAACCACGTCCACATTCCTCCGTGTATTATTGAGTTGCTGCCATGTGATTGGCCGATTACCTAGATTGCGAAACAAGCAATTGACATTTGACAACATTTTACCTCATTAAGAGGCCCGGAGAACATAATTATTGAAGACCTCCTCGGAAAACCAAATTGCATGATTGACCACAGCTTCATGTCTCTTTCTCTACCACCAAGAAAAGCACCAATCAAAAGGCTCCTGGTCTGTAGTTACAGTGACAGAGTGACTGGTCTCAGCTTGCACATCCCTTCCTAGTGCTTCAGAAAGAACTGAGATATAACAGCGTGAAGTTGTGATAGGTGAGGGAGGGAGGGAGGGAGGGAGTGAGGGAGGGAGGGGGCCAAAGAAAAATGCCTGCAGTGGATGTCACAAGACACAAATCACCTTGCCTGCAGAGAGGCGGGGGGGGGGGGCTACAGAGACTGGGAAGACAAAATGCGTCTGAAGATAAGAAGCCGTCTGGACACAGGAAGCGTTCATTCACTGTTAGAGAAGAATGTGTCCATCATCATCTCATTCCCTCCCAGCTGTCGTCATCGCAGCGGCTGTTCTACGTCAGAGTCCGGGGAGGGGTGGGGGGGCAGCATGACTGCAAACGCCTGGCTCGGGGGGTGGGGGGTGGGGGTTCTGGGGGGGTACTGGGGGTAATGAGGAGCCGATGAAATGAGAGCCCAGCTATATTTAACATTTCCAACATGTGGGCTTGGTGTGGACAGCAGTGTCTTAGTCAAGATGACACCAAGCCAGACCCAGACCAAGACCCGGTCCAGACCAGACAGCATGGAGATCCAGGAGATATCAGAGATCAACAGCAACCAAACACGACTAATGGCCAATATCTTCATTTTGTTTTACTGCACTTTGCTTCTACATTAGCGGAACAGCAACATTTCCTTCCAGCAAGGCGTCCTTCAATCACTTTACGGAACTTCTCGCTGCTGTGCCAGATATTTGAACTAGTTGCAATAAAGGGGCAGGGTGTCACTCTGGGTGCCACCAATGGAGCGAAGCAAGGCAGCAGCTGGATTCCTCTCTGTTATGACCGTGTCATTGCAGTCTTGGCTGAGTCTCCACTGGTCTGGATCAAAACCCCCAGTCCTCCCGCTCCGAGACCGAGACCAGACCCAGTGAAAATACCTCAGGGTCTCACTTGCCACGAGGCCTGGTAGCTGTTCCTACGGGCGAGCCATCCAACCAACCATCCATCCATCCATCCATCCGGTCATCCATCCATCCATCTATCCAACCATCCATCCATCCATCCAACCATCCAGTTATCCATCCATCCATCCATCCAGTTATCCATCCATCCATCCATCCAACTATCCAGGTATCCATCCATCCATCCATCCATCCAGTTATCCATCTATCCATCCATCCAACTATCCAGGTATCCATCCATCCATCCATCCAACTATCCAGGTATCCATCCATCCATCCATCCAGTTATCCAGCCAGTCAGCCATCCATCCATCCATCTATCCAGTTATCCAGTCATCCATCCATCCATCCCTCCCTCCATCCATCCATCCAGTTATCCAGTTATCCATCCATCCCTCCATCCCTCCCTCCATCCATCCATCCAGTTATCCATCCATCCCTCCCTCCCTCCCTCCATCCATCTATCCAGATATCCACCCATCCATCCATCCATCTATCCATCCATCCATCCATCCAGTTATCCATCCATCCAGTTATCCCTCCCTCCCTCCCTCCCTCCCTCCCTCCATCCATCTATCCAGTTATCCACCCATCCATTCATCCATCCAGTCATCCAGTCATCCAGTTATCCAGCCAGTCAGCCATCCATCCATCCATCCATCCATCTATCCAGTTATCCATCCATCCATCCATCCCTCCCTCCCTCCCTCCCTCCCTCCATCCATCTACCCAGTTATCCATCCATCCATTCATCCATCCAGTCATCCATCCATGGACTCTCCCAGCTCTCCTCCAGGCTGCATACTTGTCTGGCTGAGTCAGACTGGCTGCCTGGCAGAAGGTGAACTCAGCGGCTCTAAATATTCTCTCGTTGTGTTTACAACGCATCAATTATGCGATTCCAATCTGCGTTAGTCACCTCCTGACCGCCCTCTTTTTTTATTTTCTACTTTTTTCTGCTGCAATGTTGGCCAGATGCGTGTTTACGAGGTCAGGCGCAGGGAGAACATGGCCATATTTAGAACTGAAGTGAGCAGCACCGCGTCATGGCCAGTCGTTTGTTTCACACCTCCGGACTGGCTGAGAGGCTCCGCACGGTGCTTCAACATCACGAACGTGTACATTCTCAGATGTATGTTTTTAATGCTGGACTCCACTGGGACAGTTGTACTGATCTCCAGTCAGCAGCCCCTTTTAGCCCTCTGTTTACAGCACGCAGCGAAAGCCCCAGTGTGTTAGTCCGCTGCTTAAAATGATGCTTCTGCTGGACCTTCACATTCAGAAAGAGACAGAAAGTCTCCCAGGGTTAAAGAAACACCTGGCCGGGGTTACCCACACATCACCCGGGGAAGTACCAGTTTGCCTTGTGACCTCACAAAGGGCCGACCTCCCGAGCCGCCTACTATAATCCCATATCTTTTGAAGAATGGAGCAAGCGAAGGAAGTACAGAACGACTTGAGGGAGTTCTGCACGATGTTTCCCATCTTGACGTGTGGCGTATTTTACCCAATAACACAGCAGCTGCCTGACATGTGCGCTGCAGGAGCACCACAGCTGGCTGCTTTACATTTGGCCCTGCTTGTTGACAGACACATAGATTCAAGTTGATTCCTTCAAACCATCCACAGTACATTCCAACCTCAAGGTCTCTGGCTGGGCTGCACAACACAGACATGCACTCACTCACTCACTCACTCACTCACAGCTCACTCCAGCGCTCACTCTTCCCCTGCGTCTGTGGGAATGAATTGTATTTACCTGAACTGACATCACGGCCTCATGATATTTAATACAAAAACAAAGCAAGGACACGCTGGTGCTTTGAAAGCATTTAACTGCAGGCAGACTGGAGCCTAAACACGGCGAGGATGGGAGTTCTCCTGAGGAAAATATGGCAATGGTTAAAAATCAACTAGAAGATGGAGCAACGGCTGTCAGGGTTTGAAATGGACCAATCACAGAAGAGCTGCTCCTGCACTGGTTCCTGCCCCCGCCTACCGAGTGGTTTCTGTCTTGTGCACAATGGGATGCTGGGTAACGTGCACTGGTGAAGGTGTGAGAGCCCAGCAGCAGCTGAGACGGACCATGTGACCACCCATGTGACCACCCATGTGACCATGTGAGCCACGGCACATTTTCTACATTGAAAAAAACACAACAAAAAAACCCCATGCACACCACCAACGCAAACCAACTTTCTTTTATAATGATAATGACAATAAAGTCTCTGCATTTACTGACACTCACAGTGTGGAAGCTGATGTTCTGACATTCTGGGAGGAAGACGCGTTCACATTCCTGTTATACACTCACTCAACCGGGGAATGTGATTATTTCCTTAGCCCAATGAGGTGAAACTGGATACTTTTTCACGCCACACCTGACATTATCTCACAGTACACCGGTGTACCGGGACGCAGTGGGTGGAAAGCAGCTGGACAACATCAGCCACTCAAGACTAAATACCAGGACCGAGCAGAACCTCAGCACGTACACACGCAGCAGTCAAGGTCGTTGTTGCCAGTTGATGGCCATTCATTCAGATTTTGTTTTTTTGTTTCACATATTTGGGTTATAAATAGTCAAATGTTGATCTAGAAGATGTTTTTTTCTAGCAAAGGTTAAAAACAATAAGTGTCGCGTCAAGCCAGCAACAACACGTGTGTGCGAGATGTGCCAACTTTAGAGCAGGCTGCCAGCGCAGCGGGCGAACCAGTACCAATAATATTTGTGACTCTTTGCTTTTTTTTTTCCATGGCTGGAATGTTAGAAATGAAGGCTGCAACCACAGTTTCCCATTGGCCTCCATTGTTTACTCCCCTGCAAACGGCGAGCGGAGCTGCGATAGAAGCGCCGCAATCTAATCCACCGCCGCAGCTGCAAGGCGGAGCAACGCACAAACCTGCCGGAGACACAAAGTCCATCTGCACAGGTGTTTAGTCTGGGCGCACAGACGCACACACGGCCGCAGTATCTGCACTCTTTTCCTACACGCCGGTGATGTTATTGTAAAGAGCATAACGTGCAAGAAAAACACACCCGAAGGAAAACAGCAACGTAAACATGCGCTGCAGGAGGTCACCAAATGTTTATGGACACCTCGTGCATTTGTCATGTACTGCATCGTCAGTCGCCAAGTGCAGTTCACCGACGCGCCGTCGGCAACGTTCACCCGCGTGCTGCACGAGCTCTGTTCCGTCCAGCATCCAGAGTGCAAGAGCAGAGCAACTGCAAGGATTCACTTTTCTCACTTTCTCTTTTTTTAACAATAAACCACAAATCATTTCCATGTGACTGTGATGCAGCCAAAGCTCTTCAAACACACACACACACACACACACACACATACCGGGAAAATATTTCATGACAATAATTGTAACTGAGTAATACTGTAACGCCGTCGCACTCTCAATACTGCTCTCACGCTAATCAAACTCAACTGATGAATGAAATAAACACAGAGAAAGGAGCCAATTTGCAGTCAATAGCATGGACTAATTATAGTCATCAATGTGTGTGTGTGTGTGTGTGTGTGTGTGTGTGTGTGTGCATACATATACATGGGATAGACTTTTAAGTTGACTGAGAAGCAAGAGATGTACTCACTGCCATTAATACTAAATATAAAACCTGGAGTTAATTAAAGTCTTAAAATTAATTACCGTACTTTCTATGCCCTCTGATCTGTTATCTCGTCTTTCATTTGATCTCTTTAATTCAAGTGTATCTTGACTTCAGCTGATCTTCTAGAGTGGATTGTATTTGCTGTTCTAGATTAGAGCTGCAGGCCTCCCCCTCCTGCTCTCACCGTGCTCAACCTCTACGCTCTTACACTCCTGCAGAAATCCCCATGAAGCGGTGGGACTTTGGAAGCATGCATTGAAGTGTTGAGTGTGCCTCTCCACAGTGTGACACCCACCTGATGATGAAGGGCATGAAAGGAGCGAGACCCAGCGGCGAAGAAGATCCATCCATGGGGGAGGGGTAGAGTCTGCTGAGCACCAGCAGCAGCAGGAACAGGCTGGGGTGCAGCTTCACCTGGCCACTGTCACTGGACACACACACACACACACACACACACACAGACAATGGTCAGGGGAGCTGCAGGTGTCAGGAAGCGTTTGTCTTCAGTCACGTGTTGCTGATGGTGGAGCTGCACCGTCGCTCTCTGAGTATGGACTCATCAGTTCCATCATTAACCCCAGATGTTTAAAAACACTTAACAACCCATTCACGAGGGACCACTATTGGCCCAGCAGCTACCTGCTAGCATGCACGGCTCTCGGCTATTTGACTACTTCCCAATAAAGTCAACGTGTCTTCCTCCACAAACCGTGAGCCCAGTTCTCACTGGCATTCCCACACTGGCAGGTGGCAGTGTTTTCTTCCTTCACACCAGCTAAACAGCCCCCGCCCACCCACCGCACAGATTGCTAATCCCAGCACTTTCAGCCAGAATGACTCCACTCTGTGGGCACAGGGCCCCACGGCAAATAAACAGTCCGGTTAGAGCAGCAATAAGACAGGAAATAAAGCAGGATGAGGACAATCAGCCCCACCAGAGCACGAGAAGCACAGAGCATGAAAACACCTTCAGTCCCAACAAGTCTTTCAACACAAACCCAGTGAATGTCCAAAAGCACACACACTCCAACACACACATGGACTCCTCCATCATCCATCCATCCACCCAGCCTGGCCTGGCCTGGCCTGTCCTGGCCGCCAGCTGAGTCACACTGGAAAGTCTCTGGCAGCGGTTTCACAGTTTCACTTTGACACCCCGCTCACAGTGAATGAAGGATGGAGCAAAAACAGAGAGACATACAGGGGGAGAGAGAGAGAGAGAGGGAGAGAGAAGAATTTTAACCACAAAGTGGAGAAAACAGGTTCTGCACTCCAGCAGTTTGCTTTATTTCTCCTCAACCTGCCGTCAGAGCAAAGGACAATCACACCATGAACTGACGACTCTGCCCCACAATAATGACTTTCACTTATGGTGTGTGTGTCTGTGTGTGTCTGTGTCTGTCTGTGTGTGTCTGTCCTTCAGGCCTTGTCATTAGATGTGAGGATTTCTGAGTTCGCAGACAGAACAACAGTCCTGCTGTGAAAAACAACTTGTGTGAGAACACACACACACACACACACACACACACACACACACACACACGCGAGCACGTCCGCTGGGACGGCTATAGATCAGCATGATGGGAAATGTAACAGCCAGCCAATTAGCGACTGGTGCGGTGTGTTTACTGTCCTGGTTTAGTGGAGCGCAGCGGGACAGGAAGTGAGGGTGAAGCCACTGGAGGGGCACTGGAGGGGCAGCAGACGGAGGGAGCGGAGGGGCAGCAGCAAACAAGGTCTGAGCCCCCTGGTGGCTGGCATCAGAGCTGCAGGCAGGAACACCGGACAGGATGAGGAAGAGAGTCCCAGTGGCTTCTAATGCCACTCTCACATTCCAGGGTCAACTTTTCCATCAGCGTCCTCTCCTCCCCCCCCTCCCCCCCCCCCTCCGCTTCCTGACCTCTAAATCATCCTTAGTGCTGCTGGCTACGTCTGCTTTCCTTCTCTGAGAAAGAGCGAGAGAGAGAGAGAGAGAGAGAGAGAGAGAGAGAGAGAGAGAGAGGAAGAGAGAGAGAGCGAGCGAGCGAGAGAGACAGAGAGAGAGGGGGGGGGGGGGGGAGGAAACAAGACGCCCACCTCCACTATCTGTGAAGTCCGTCTGCTCAGTAGTGAGAGCGACGCAGCAGACGTGAGTTCACAGCTGAACTGAAGCTGCAGCTCCCCAGTCAGTCAGTCAGTCAGTTGCCAGACAACTACCGCCCCCCCGACCAAGAAAATAAAATGAAAATAAAAATCAACACAGGCACAGATGGAAGTTCAGCTTGAGTTCAGCTGGAACTGAGAGACAAATATCATTTCTTCACATCTTTGTGCCAACAGTTTATCACATAGAGCAACACTGGAGGAGACTACGCAGACCTTAAATCTCTGCCAATGACTGGACACAAAGCGTCATGGAAATAATAATACTAATAAAATAAAAAATCTCACTCACAATCAGGGTGAGAGAGAGAATTATAAATGAATTCAATATTGATGAAAAGATTCAAAACTGGGGCCACTGCAGGTTTGTGCAGCCTGATTGATGAGACAGTGGGTGGAAGCTGGATCTTTGAGTGCCATCTCAGTGCCGTACTGTTGCAGCATAATGAGAGAAGTCTGGCTCTCCCTCTCAGATGAAGCTACAAACAGTGAAGTCAGAGACGCAGAGCAGCAGAAGGTCGACACGGAGGCTCGTTTCCTTTCTTCCCCTGTTGTTGTTGTTGTTGTTGTTGTTGTTGTTGTTTGAAGACTTGTGCTACCGTGACTACACTGTGACCTGCTGATGCGTAGTGCATGTGTCCTCGCTGGGTGGCGTGACCCGCTGGAATGACGGGGGAAGAGGGAGAGCTGAGAGCTGCTTCCGTGGGAAACGTGCAAATGTTTTAACAAGGGTCGAGGGAAGTGGGGGGAAATTGTTTAAGAGCCAGTCTGAAAAAGCAGTCCATTAATTGGATCCATGCTCAGATAAGACTGCTGTGGGAGCTGTGGCTGCCAGAAGGGGGTCTGGGCTGGAGACACCCGGCCAGTGAACTGCAGGAGACTCAACCGCCGCCTAAACAAAGCCTCAACTCTGCTCTCCACACCGCTGACGCCGTTTGGGTGTCGAGCCGACGGCCCACGAGGAGTCACTGGAGCCGGTCCAATAGAGACTGACTCCAGGACCGGACCTGGGTCCGCTGGAGGGGACAGGTGTCCCCAGGGTCACCTCCACCTTCTAGTTCCACGAGCCTTCTTCTCAGCACGCCACTGTCTCACCAGCAGTGTTGCTGAGAAGACTCAGGAAATTCATTTACATCGGACACACAGAGAATAATGCAAAGTGAGGGTGTGAAGGCGACGGCTGAGTGAGTGTGTGAGTGGAGGCCTCACCTCTCCACCGTGGCTGCAGCTTCCTCCAGCTGGTTCAGGAGGAACGGGTAGAGGGCTGGAAAGCGAGTGAAGAACTCTCGGCCCGTCATCCTGAGAGGAGACAGACAGCAGGACACATTGAGCCTCACTGACCCAGGGTGCGCACTCACTCAAGAACATTCACACACTGGGACAACCACTGAGCACCAGCGCACTCATTCCACCTGCTGGAATTGGACCAGGAAGAAATTGGGTTGGGTTGGGTTCTCACTGTGGTGGGGTTCTCACCTGGTGGGGTTCTCACTGGCTTAGGTTCTCTGGGTTGGGTTCTCACTGTGATTGGGTTCTAACATGGTTGGGTTCTCACTGTGGTTGGGTTCTCTGGGTTGGGTTCTCACTGTGGTAGGGTTCCCACCTGGTGGGGTTCTCACTGTGTTAGGTTCTCATTGTGGTTGGGTTCTCACTGGGTTAGGTTCTCACATGGTTGGGTTCTTTCTGGCGTATCCCCTCAGTTTCTCCACCCAATACATCATCATGTCACATGTTATGCCACCTAGTGAGGTTGTCCACCCACTTGATAATACCATACAGATCTGGAAGTCGTTGCTGCTCAGCAAAGCTCATGATCTAAGTAGTTGTGGTCACCCTTGCAGGCAGTACCTTTGAACGACAAGCTCCCAAACACAGCCACGGGGGTGCACCCCCCCACCCCCTCCCACGTCACCACTGTTCACTGTGAAAGGCTCTCTTTGTTAGGGATTGCACTCTACATTAGATAGCACACTCCAGTTTTGGGGAAGAACAACAAGTTTCAGTCTCAAGCAAATCTGCAAACTAGAAGGCAAATGGGACATTCCAAAATATTACAAATCCCAGGACCTCAGAGAAAGTGTTTTGTTTTTTTTTCTAAAAGGAGGCAAGACTTTGAAGGTTATTGGGCAAAACATCTGTATTGCATTTTAAAGTGTACAAATGAGATTTCTTACTGCCAGAAGACACGAGACGCACACGATGGAGGAAGGAACTCCGCCAGGACCTTCACTTCCAAGCAAAGACAAAGCCTTTATGGATCCCCCTAATCTCAACAATAAAGTCTATCCTCAAGTTTAAGAAAAGGTAGTTTAGCCCTGAACTGGGCTGAGCCTAATCACACACACGAGAGCCTGAGACAGAAAACAACAGAAGCAGATGGAAATGGTCTTTTTAGGCCATAGTTGGAGGCAGAGTTTAGAGCCGCTCTCTTCTTTGTGGACTGAACACGGCGTCGAGCGACTCAGACCTGCACTCCTCCCTTAAGCAGTAAAAGCTTCACTCCTAGATTCTGCTTTATGTCCTTCTTTAAAAAGAATGATGTGGTATAGAAACATATTCTTTCATGCACTTTAAAACAGCTTTCACTGTGATAAAACCCTACTCTGCAATTGCCCTGGAACAAGCCCTCTGGACACTATAATAAATGTAAACGTCAACCCTGCACTTTTCACACAACTATGCTAAAGTTAAACGCATGCGTGCCACAAACGGCAGCCAGTAGGGTGACACAATGGCAGGACAGCATTCAAACTCTCGTGAGTTCTGATGTAAAGGTACAGAATGGTGCACATGAGAATCATCATAGCACAACCAGGCCTCATCCCACACTGCTCATCAGAGCAGAGGAAGAAGCATTTCAATGCATTCACATGTTGTGTGTGTGTGTGTGTGTGTGTGTGTGTAGATGACAGTGGGTGAGATAAGATGAATCACATGATGTATCTTTGGATGACTTGCTGCTGGAAGTGCCACTCAGCCAAAGTCCCAGTCAGGTCCCCTGGGCTGCTGAGTGGAGATCAAGTCGCTCCAGAAGGGGAAGCGGCCTCGTCTGCTACGAAGCTCGTGATGAAAGAGGAAGCTGCAAACACCCCCACGCTGCCTCTGGTGGAGCTCAGCAGCATGGATGGATGGATGGTCATGGTGGGAGGATGACTCATGCGTTCACTCCTTCTGTTTTTGTCTTCATGAAAGCAACACGTTCAGCATGTGTCTGACACGCTGCTCACCTCCAATGGCAGGACACATTGAAAGGAGCAGCCAGGATTACACACACGGTGCGCAGAAGAGGACAAATTCAGAGGGAATGAAGACAGAAGACGAAGGTTCCGGACTGCTCCCACCTTTGCCGAGGCTGGAAGAGGTTTCTCATCCGAGCTACAGAAACGGTGGCCTCTTTCTGAACAGTCCAGTCACCTCAGCAGGTGTGTCTCCAGTACAGGAAGCTCTCCACATTCCTCCTACTCTGCTTCGACCTCTGCAGCCTTCACCCTCCCTAATCTACTCTGACACAACCTCTGACCTCTTCAGTCTCACATGAAGACCCTCTTCATAGAGAGCACAGACACTCCCCTTCTCTTCTCCAACAGTCAACACGCTTACTTCAAGGTCAAAGCAGCTCAAGGTTCCTTCAAACTGGGGAGTTTGGGTTGGTTTTCTCTTTGATTGTGCACAGTGCTTAGTTGATTGATTGATTGATTGATTGATTGGCTTATGAGGGGCATAGAGTGACTAACATGACAGTCTGGCCCAGTAGGGAGGGAGAGAGTGATCTGTAGATGTTGGCGGTGGTGGAAGGATGGCGATGGGACGGATGAGCAGCAGGTGAGGATGACTTCAGGAGGGAGATGCACTGACAGGCTCCAATAAAGCAACTCTGCTCAACTCCAAGCGGCAGCAAGCAGCTCGCTTCTGCCAGACGGCTGAGGAGAAAGCGGTGACTGTGCTCCACGTGTTTCATCTTCAGCACCAAAGCATCGACACCGACGGCCAGACATTGGAGTAGACAGGCTGTCACAATGCATCCACTGCTGCCCGGGCACTGCAAGCGTAACACCAGGGCAGTAACAGGAAGCAGACGTGAAGCAGCGCGGGGGAGTAAACGAGCTGCAGCTCTGCGACACACGCACCTCGTATTTCCACAAGGATCTCCAGTCGACGGTTGAAGTCTCTTTTATCAAAGCCATCCCAAGCAAACAATTACAAGAAATACACAAATGAGCAAATCAATTCAAACAAGAACCATGTCAGTAGCTCATTGGCTGATGCTTGTTTCCTCCTGACCCTGAAGCAGAGGAACATGGGAAGGGACTGGCTGGATTATTAAACTAAACACTGAGAAGTATAGCAGCTGTTTCATGTCGTGTTTACTCTGGATGAACTCTGTACTAATAAAGTACTTCTGAAGACAACATCACATGGTCCAACAAGGGAGGCATGCTAGTGCGTGTTTGTGTTCAAATATGATCTGAAGGGCTGAATGGGAGGGGCGTCCTGATTGGTCGACAAACATGATGGCGCTCCATGACAAAACAATTGTGGTGTTGATGTAGGAGAAGGCAAACGCTGGCGGCGTCATGTGAGGGGACACGTTGTCCAGGTGTGTTGCTGAAGCTGGCGTTGTGTTGCTCAGGTGTGTGTTGCTCAGGTGTGTTGCTGAAGCTGGCGTTGTGTTGCTCAGGTGTGTGTTGCTGGGTTTGTGTTGTCCCAGTGTGTGTTGCTGAAGCTGACGTTGTGCGTTTGCTCCTTCGTGTCGTGGGTTTGCATCGACCACACGGAGCTCCAGCACTCTAAGAAGTCCAGCATGGCAGCTCTTCATGGACCCGGGCCACCCTCTCCATCCTGACTTCCAGCTGTCACCTTTCCACTCCCTCCAGTAACAACACATTCAGCCGCTGAGGTGCCATTACTTTGCAAATGAGGTGTTTATATGGAGCCTTTTCATTCAGTGTGGACATATGAACTGATTCTAATTGGAATATTTTAGCTGCAAGCAAACCTGACAAGTGTTACTGTATGTTGTTGCTGTACTTGCAACCACATTTTGTGGAAAAAAACCCCACTCAGCCCAGGTCGACGTCCACCAAACACCTGGGCAGCAGACTGGGACAGAGCCGCAGTGCAGCCAGTCAGCGGGCAGCAGCCAACAATGCAGCTCGTTTCAAACGGTCCTGGACCGCTGCACTGGCTAGAACAACACAACCAGCAGTGCAGCTGTGAAGAGCATCATCACTGATCATCTCATCTTGAGAGCAGAGCCGTGGGATCAAGGACTTACCCAGCCAATAAAAAGACAGAAAGAATTTGGATTCTCTCCGCGTTGCTCCAGTCAAAGAATGTCTTCACTGCATTGACGGGATCCTACGTACACTTTAAAAAAAGAAGCCTGTTGAAGACTCGCATCTGTTGTGGTTGAATAACAACTATGAGGGGGCAGTGAAACAGCTGGAGAATAAGCAGGTCTGGGTTGGTTTTCATATTTGCTTCATTGTAGAGCTCTCCTTCTAGTTCTTTAAAAAAAAAAAAAAAAGAAAAGCAATGTGATCCTGTTGACTTGGTGTGGGGCGGTTACAGTGAGACAGCAGGTTATGACAGTGTTATTAATGTTTCATTCTGATATATGAACTCCTTCCTTCACCAGTGCAGCAGTGAAGCAGACCTACATCTCCACAGGCATCACTGGCCGTCTGTGTGAGTGCAGTCAAACTGGCATCACGGCAGGGTCGGTGTAACAACAGCGCCCCCCGGTGATGTTCAACAACATCTGCCTGTGGCACCGTCGGCTCATTTTAAATCACGCTCGTGCTATTTTTAATATTACTTCCAAACGTGAATCTGTTACTGCACCCCGTCAAAATAAAAGTTGAAAAGAGTAAAACTGTTGGAGAGAAAAGTGCGGGTCAGTCCATCGACTGACTGGACCTCTGCGTCTACTGTGAGTCCACAGCAGCAGCAGCAGCAGCAGCAGCAGCAGCAGCAGCAGCAGCAGCGGCGGTGGAGGAGAGGGAGAGAAGCGCTCACCTGTTCTTCTTGGAGTGCTCGTCCTTCCCTCTCTTCACTCCAAAGATCCTGGTGATGAGAGTGCTGAAGAGGAGGGTGGAGGAATTCCTCACCTGGGACACACACACACACACACACACACACACACACACACACACACACACACACACACACACACACACACACACACACACACAGGAGAGAGAAGGAAAGACAGAGGATGAGTCAGTGTGGTGGAAACAGCAGCAGACACCTGATGTCGTGATGATGATGAGGAGAAACTTTGATGTGACATATTGAACAGCAACAGATGGCTTCTATATCAGCTGACTCTGTAGCTGCCAATGAACAACCGGCTGGAGTTGTCACTGTGTGGGGAAGCCAGAGTGGGGTTGACCTTTGACCTCAAGATGAAGCGTCACCATTTCATTCTACAGGGTTGAGTGTATCATCCTCATAACCAGCATGCAGTGTGATGATGGCCAATGGCAGGCACCTCCAGCAGCTGTCCACAGTGTCAAGATGATGGACAGAACACAAGTCAATCTGAACCACTAGTGTGTTGAGATGCAGCCAGACTGCTGGTCTGCTCCCGGCCGGAACCCACGGCGGTCAGAACTCACTGCCCAGACTGGAGAGGTGAAGCCCAGCACAGCGGCCTGCAGGCCCTCTGCAATGAAGGGAATGATGTTCTCCCCAAGGCGCGTGTCTCTGTACAGAGCCCTCAGGATGTTGAGGGCATGAACCTGATGGGACACACACACACACACACACACACACACACACACACACACACACACTTTTCACAATATGAATCAGCCAGTGCAAATAAAGTGTGAAGTCCAAGCTACGACTTCCTAAAGAGTGTTTCAGTGTGTGTGTGTGTGTGTGTGTGTGTGTGTGTGTGTGCAGCTCTGCTCTCTGGTCCAGACCAACCTGTGGAACGGTGGAGGTGTTGGTGCTGCCCTCAGCAGCTGCAGGCCTGGCCAGAGCCATCAGCTCCCTCATGGTCATCTTCAACAGGCTGCAGCTGGAGGCCTTGGGCTCCGAGGAGAGGAGAGCCTGCGAGAGGAGAGGCTGAGGATGACCGATGTTCACGGGGGGTGGGGGGGGGCTTCAACAGTGCAGCAAACAGTGCTTGCTGCTCAGCTCAGCCAACAAAAGCAGAGGTGGCAGAGGGCAGCGGTCCGTTTTCCACTCAGGCTCTAAAAAGTCTCCTTCAAGGTGTCCAAAGACTTCCTGCACCAACACATTCAACATTCCCAACGTTCCCCCACACAAAAAAGATCTGCCCTTTGTTCCATGACTGAACGTGTAGCTGTGCTGAGTCATTGTTGGGAAACAGTGACCTCTGTGGTGAAAACATACAAGGCATACAGTTTGTGGAGGAAGAGCATTAGAGGGGGGTGGGGGGGTGGGGGGGCTGTGCATTCCCAGTGTGCTTGCCTCAGAAGGATTCCTTTGGTTGGAACTCAGCACAGGAAATTTCTTCTATAGGCAGAGCAAAGTCAGCATGACTGAAGGCTTGAAGAACACCTCCAGGCTCAGAAGTCCAACGTGATATTTTAGGCTTTATGGGACCCTGGCAGCGACAGGAAGTCAGAGCAGGGAAACACTTTCAAGAAATGCTGAGTCTTGTAATTCCAACTGGCCAGACCTGGCGTGGCTCTGAACATCAGCTTGTTCACTTCCTCCTGCAAGACAATACTAGATATATTCTGATGTGATTTGGACTCTGAGTTGACTACCGGTGATTCTCCTTGACATTATTTTCAATTTCAGAGCATAAAAAACTCCTGCGGGGGGAAAAATAAAAAGGTTCCCAGCGGCGGAACAAAAAAACACCTGCATCCTGGGCCAAAACTCTGCCGCTTCAAAGGCTTTTCAAGATAGCGGCGCTACAGCCGGTTACATAAAGTTATTATGAAACGGGAGAGACGGTGATGTCAGCAGCGCCATGAGCCTTTTTACTCATAAACCACACGAAAGAAGAACCAAGCTCCCAAATGACTGCACTATGTCATGTCTGCTGGTATTATCACTGATGAGAGGGGGGCCGGGAGAGGGGGTGGGGGGGTGGTTGAATAACAGTGAGTCACAGCCAGCAGAGTGAAGGCAGGTTAGTCAGAGATTACAACACATTGTTGGAGGTGTGTGGCACTGAGGAGGTGAACCAGAGGACACACTGCCTGTGTGTGTGTGTGTGTGTGTGTGTGTGTGTGTGTGTGTGTGTGTCACTCAGTGTGAAGGAGCAACAGGCTGACAACACTCAGTGTTCCTCCAGCAGCGAGTGGCCAACATTAAGGCTCCAGAGTGGAAACTACGGCCTGATGAATGACTTGGAACACTGGAAGAAGCTCAACAAGCAAATACATCAACATCAGTGTATAGTAGCCACAGCACACCTGGTGTTCCTGCCCATCAGTGGCAGCTACAGTGAACAGCTGTTCAGTAAACAAGACTGTACAAAATAATAAAGGAGGAATCAGGAGGAGAGGCCTCGGGGGTGCTGTGGTTCACACTGATGTCTTTGCATTCATTTCAACTGGTTGGAAAGGACAACATTTTAGAGAAGCAGCCCTCCATGAGGAGTTGGGCAGTGCAACTGTGCTCCACCTGTGGCTGTGGACTCCTGTCTAAAGCTGCATTGACTCACCTGGATGTAGAACGGTATTCCAGCGCTGCGCCTGGTGGCACACAGCGTGGACGAAGGGTCGCTGCACTTGACCTCCTCCAGGACCTCCGCCAGCCAGTGGGCAGGAAGCTGCTGCAAGCTGGGGAGTTCACTCCTGACACACACACACACACACACACACACACACACACACACACAGAGTCATCTTTTTAAGGCTTCTTTTGTATGAAGAACCTGAACAGCAGCACAGTCAGAAAGCTAAAGTCACAACAGGAAGTTCCCAGCGGTTATTTTGCTCCCAGACCAGCAGGAGTGTTGACAACAGCGCTGCTGTCAGAACGTGACTGCACGCCGCTGACCCGAGCTGAACTCAATGCATCCGTGAGTCTAAACACAGCAGCTGCGGTTTGCAGCCTGGCGGCGGCGCTCTCGCCACTACATAGAAAAGATGTCCTCACAGCTTTGATTCATGCCAGCGCCATTCACAACAACCAACAGCAGCACATTTATTTAGTGAGGACGCCCAGACGACAGCCAACCGCCGTCCTCGCTCACATGTTGCCACTTTGAGAACGGCTTACACAGTCAGGGAAATTCCAGCCTTTAACTGAGGAGCGCTCGGAAAACACACGCTAAGAATATGATGTGAAGCGCACACACACACACACAAGAAACCGCTGTGCGCTTGTGTGTGTGAAGCTGCAGTTTAAGAGGAGCCAGTGGAGGAGAGCCGACCAATGGCAGCCTTCTAATGCAAAGGACAGAGCAGTGGAGCAATGTAACAGTGTAGCAATGTAACAGTGTAGCAGTGTAACAGTGTAGCAGTGTAACAGTGTAACAGTGTAACAGTGTAGCAATGTAACAGTGTAGCAATGTAACAGTGTAGCAATTTAACAGTGTAGCAGTGTAACAGTGTAGCAATGTAACAGTGTAGCAATTTAACAGTGTAGCAGTGTAACAGTGTAGCAATGTAACAGTGTAGCAATGTAACAGTGTAGCAATTTAACAGTGTAACAGTGTAGCAATGTAACAGTGTAGCAGTGTAACAGTGTAACAGTGTAACAGTGTAGCAATGTAACAGTGTAGCAATTTAACAGTGTAACAGTGTAGCAGTGTAACAGTGTAGCAATGTAACAGTGTAGCAATGTAACAGAGTAGCAGTGCAGCTCTATCAACACAATGTAAAGGCATAGAAAAAGCACACAAGCCAAACATTTGGGTGGCCTTGCAATTTAAGGCACTAGTTTCTCAGCAGCAGCATAGTTGTACTTCCTGTAGTTGGTAGTTAGTGGGCTGATAGACGAGCGACCACTCCCTCAAAACCTGAGGCAATCACTGCAATTTAATGCTAGCTTCATTTCTACCATGAATCTATCAACACAGACATTGACAGCAACAGTCTGGTCCAGAACTCTCAAGCAGCCCTAGGAGTGACTGATGGTCTGTGGACCGGTGCTGAGGTGCGGAGACCCACAACCTGCTGCACATCTGCAGCAAAACAGTTCAGTCGTCAAAACACCACTACAAGAGTGGGAAATATAAATATGCAGTAATGGAAATAACATGGACACAGGTTAGAATGGAGAGAGACCAGTGAGCAGAGAGAGAGAGAGAGAGAATGCAGTGAAGGACCAGAACCAGAACCAGAACCCAGAGCATCAAAAGACGGCGGTTACACACCCACCAATCAACACCCCATAACCCAGCGTGCCACACACACACACACACACACACACACACACACACACACACACACACTTCCAGTACAGGCCACCACTAGAATGTGGCCTTCATTACACAACAGCAGCAGCCTGGTTTGTCGCAGGAGGAAAACAAGTTCATTTTGAGCCGCTCAGTCATGGGAGGTTCAAAGGCGACGCGGTCGCGTCAGTTTCTTCATGCGGGTTTGTTGCCACCTGCCACCAGGCCTGCAGACGCCCGGCGCAGAGGGAGGAGGAGGGGGAGGGGAAAGTCCTCCGTCTACCTCAGGAGTAAATCACCACTTGACTTTTTTTTTTAATCCTGACCAGATCTAGAAAAAACCCACAGTTCAGCAGCTACAACTGTGATATCTTCCAATAACAACTTAAAATTAGAACAGAGTCTTCTAATGTCCTGCAACATCTTGTCTCCAAAGCAGCCCTTTGATGGCATCAACATACAGGATCTGCCAGTAGTGACACCCAGGGATTTTAAACTGGATCAACTTCCAGATTTCCAGGGTCAACCTCCACCTTCCAGTTGACTTATTACTGTGGCTTCAAATTAAAACTCCTGGTCACAGTAAATGCTGCCCCCTATAGACCAATACATATACCTCATTAACAGATCCTACAGAAATTTCATCTTTTTTTTATTATTATTATTATTATTATTATTATTATTATTATTATTATTATTAATAATGAAAACGTCCGCTCAGAAAACTGACATATTGACTGATTCATGAGTAAAGCTGGCAACCACAAGGCACGAGTTACCTCCAAGTACAGTACTAGTAACTGATACTAGTAACTGTATCATCTGAGACACACACACACACACACACACACACACACACACACACACACACACACACACACACACACACACACACACACACACACACACACACACACACACACACCTGCACAGCATGTCAGTGAAGCGTACGAAGCCCACGTAGGCCAGTTCAAAGGTGCCGCGGTGGCGCGACTGCAGGAGCTGCTGGCGGAAGTAGAGGCCGACGCCCTCCACCTGCAAGACACAAACACAGTGGCCGTGTCAACAGGAAGCAGAGCAGCAGGGCCTAGTGTGGAACTCAGTGCTGTACAATGAAGAAGCTTCACAACGAGACCCTCGGACCTGGACACGCCCACTGAGGAGATGTTGAAGCGGCCCCATGAATTCCAGGTTGAATGCATTCACTTTGGCTGCTTTGATTGGTCGCGCAAAATCCAAAGGGCCGGTCTCAGCCCAGGCAGAAACACACTAGTTGTCATTTCTCCCACTGACTAACACAAAAAGGCTCATCAAGGAGCTGAAGGAGACCGTTGTTCACAGCAGGGGCCCTTCAAGGGCAATTACATCTCCATGCAGTGAAGCAAAGACAGACACACAGATCGTCCTTCAAGAGACATCTGACTGGCTGGCTGGCTGGCTGGCTGGCTGGCTGGCTGACTGACTGACTGACTGACTGGCTGACTGACTAGCCTGCTGACTGACTGGCTGACTGACTGACTGGCTGACTGACTGACTGACTGACTGACTGGCCTGCAGACTGGCTGACTGACTGGCTGGCCTGCAGACTGACTGGCTGACTGACTGGCCTGCAGACTGGCTGACTGACTGACTGACTGGCTGGCCTGCAGACTGACTGACTGGCTGACTGACTGGCTGGCCTGCTGGCTGACTGACTGACTGACTGACTGACTGACTGGCCTGCTGACTGGCTGACTGACTGACTGGCTGACTGACTGACTGACTGGCCTGCTGACTGGCTGGCTGGCTGACTGGCTGACTGGCTGACTGACTGACTGCCAGCCAGCGTCAAACCAACAACTCTGAGAGCTGTGTTATCTAATCCCAGTTTGCCCTTTCCTCCACTTGGCTGCGCTGGCTAAACACTGCTTTTTCGGGATGCCACTTTAGTTTTACAGCCGAGCGTGAGAGAGAGAGAGAGAGAGAGAGAGAGAGAGCGAGAGGAAGGCCTGTCAGTGGCGTGACAAGCGCTCCTGGGGGGGGGGGGGGGGGGAGGAGCAGAGGAGGGCGAGACTTGGTCTCCATAATGGCCACCGTCAGTAAAACCACCCGCTGGGTCACAGTGTCGGCGGCCGTCTCCTGACTGAGCGTAAAAGTTGGCGAGCGGCAGGCAGGTGAGGCGGCAGGGCGAGGCGGGACAGCGCCCTGTCATTAAGGCCTTGGCCACAGGGGGGCCCCGGGGGGCCTGGACTGAGTCAGGGGTGGCACGGAGGGCACAGGGGGAGAGGGTGGGGAGGAGGGGGGGAAAGAAGAAGAAGAGCTGCGTGAAAAGGGGAAGAAAAAAAGCGCTGGAAGATGAGACTCAACTAAACTCAACTCAACTAAACTAAACTAAACTTGTAAACCTTGGTGGTGGTGGTGGTGGTGGTGGTGGTGGGAACCATAATGAGCAGCAAGACTGGCTGAGAGGGTGAACGTCTTTCTGACTGGTTTATTCTCCCAGGTAGAGCTGCTGAATCACACAGGTGGCTTCAAGAACCACCTGGTGGCTGCTTTAGGTATATTATATTTAATATTATCCTGGCCATCAGTGGATTGAGGGAGGGACACAAAGTGAGAGAGGGGCTGGGGGAGGGAGGGAGAGAGAGAGAGCAGCAACAATACCAACAATACATTTCTACGGCACTGAAGGTCCAGTGTGTAATATTTGGACATTTTGAGAGGAAACAGTGACATCGAGTGGTTACTTTTGAGATTGCAGAGTTCTCCCTCCCTCTCCTGAGCTTGCCAGTGAACTACAATTGCCTGCACACCCAAACCTGGATACCTGCTCCACCTTCTTCTTCTTCCTTTTGGTTGGTGTATTCGAGGACGCCCCCTAGCGTTCAGTCTAAATACCAAACTCTCTACTGTCAGTACATATATATATACATATATATATGTATATATATTCCACATTGGACTTTTAACAAAAGAATCAAGAAAAGAAAAAAAGAGATAAACACATAAATAAATGAAGACAACCTTAAATAACGAAATAAAGAAGTGGATTGAAAATGGTTCTGATCCTGCCAGAACTGCAGTGGACCAAAGTGAACCAAGCTGCAGTCCTGGCAGAGTGAACCCTGGCGGTGCTGAGCCCAGTGACTGATCCCAGCACTGGCCCCAGAACCGGCCTGACCTCACTGGTTAAAAACAGCAGCCACACTCGCCATCGGACCGGCCCCGGTGGCTGCCAGGGCTCAGACCACTGCGGGGCCGAGCCGGGCCGGGCCAGGCTGAGCCGCTGGTGGCTTGGCTCTATTTAAAGCTTCCCTCCAGAAACGTTTCCCGTCTGTTTAAAAGGGCAGAGGAAGCTGGTAGCCGCCGCCAGCGGTGGTGAGTGTGTGTGTGTGTGTGTGTGTGTGTGGGGGGGGGGGGGGGGGGGGGGGGGTTGTAGGGGGGTGGCTGCATTTAGACGTCAACTTCCTGTTTGCGAGCGTTGCCCGTTTCCCAGAAAAAAAAAAAAGGAAAAAAGCTGCCAGTGCTCGGAGGGAAGTTTCTGCAGTCTAATTACATGGAGCCATTGTGACCCAAATAGAGGAGTCGTATCCCAGAAGGCCTCGCTGCACTCGCATTGTGTGTGTTGTTGATTTTCTCTTGAGGGCTTTTGGAGGTTTTAAAAATGGTCTAGACAACAGAAAGAGCCGTCGTACGGCCGTAACTCCTCTGAGACTGGTGGTGTCCTTCAATAAAAAAAGAGTGCAGAAACGCAGAGAGACCACAAGGTGGCAGTAGATACAGCTCAAGTCAGATAACGTGTGGTACTCTGAACTGTGAAAACGTTGTTTTTTTTCTCTATTTCGACATTGAAACAAAAGCAGATGACGATGCAAGAATTCAAAGCCTCTGTTCAATGACAGCCAGCAGAGAAGTTGGAATGAAAAACCTGCTTTGCAAACATCGCAGGCAGCCAGGACCTGGTTCTGGTGGAAGCCTGTGGACCATGGTCCTGGTGCCTGGTGTCAGCCTCACCTGTGCTCTGGTGATGAGCCCCTGCTGTGTGTGCGAGTGCTCCTGGGTGCAGTGCAGTGGCAGGCTGTGACACAGCTGGCCCAGCAGTGTGGCCACCTCCTTCATGCTCCGCCAGCAGCACACCAGCACCATCTGGGCCGTCACCCTGTAGCCCTCGCCACCTGCTGGACACCACACACACACACACACACGTATCTTTAATTTAGATTTTTCTTTTTGATGATGATTTGATGACGTTTGCTACATTTTTGGAATCCTCCTCTTATTAAAACAGCCATTCATTGTTCATTGCATCGCTGCAGGTACCAACACTGGAGGGCGCTCAAGGGACTCGCCAAATGAGTGGCGTTACAGATCGATATTGTTGATAAAGAATCTGACAAGTGCAACAATTCCACTTCCGATCCAACAGATATGAATAAATATCAGGAGACGAAGTCAAACTCCTCTCTTTCAGAGGCTGGAGAGCGAGGACCGCCTCTCAGCCTAATGCAACGGGGCGTGTTGAACACGCTGCTGTGTTGAAGCTGGTGATTGGAGGACTTCTTCACCGACCCGCAGTGAGCGACAGCCTGCCAGCTGCAGCAGCCTGGGCGTCACGGCCGTCTTCTCGGCTGGCTTCCAGCTCCCTGGCGCTGGTGAAGAAGTCATTGGTGTCCCTGGGTTGGATCTCCTGGAGGATCTTCTGGAGACCAGCTGATGTCTCTGGTGATTAACACACACATCGCTTCTATTGTCAGCTTAGAGGTCAGTTTTAGTTCTGATCTCAGTTTCTGTGAGAACGCCGCTGGTGCTGAACATGGGCCGTGTTAAACAGTGTGAAAAGGAACCATCAGGTACAACCTAATGGTTCTGTATCAGTCGTCCCGACTCTACTGGACCACTGCAGACCCCAGTTCATGTATTTTTTTTAACTGCAGTGTTAACTTCATGAACACTCATCTTTGTTGTGAGAAAAGGACACCAAATCAACACTGCAGCAGATACATACAACAAAACCAGTTTGCTTATTATGGTCTGTTTTTACTATATTTACGATGCAGAATATGGGCAGGTGAAGAAGAGCGAGCAATCAGAACACTGTGTCCCAGTGGACCCAGTGAGCCCAGTGGGCCCAGTGAGCGACTGGTTACCGGAGTCACTGTCCATGGGGATGAGGCCCTCTGGAGAGGAGCTCTGGACCACAGGGGAAACCACCTCGGACATCCTGTAGCACACGGAGATCAGAGCCGACACCAGACTTCTCCACTGCTCCGTCTGGGTCAAGGTCCTGAACACACAGAGTTAACGCAGCATCAGCATCAGCATCATGACTCCCAAAGCAAAGACTGTTCAGTGCAGAGACTGTTGATGCAGCGAGGGGGCGCTCACTCCGTGTGCAGCTGCTGCAGGACGGCGGTGATGCAGTGGGCTCTGCCGTACAGGGGACAGGAAGCAGCGGCCTGCAGCAGAGACGACTCGGCCCGGCTCACCTCCAGCTGCAGGGAGAGCAGCAGCAGCTGCACCACTGGAGACACAAGGCAACATCAGCGGTCAGAGTGATCCACCAGCCCAGAGGATCACTGCTTGCTCTCTGCCCGCCTGGAGGACACGGCCAGCAGAGCTGCTGACATCACAAAGGGCCCAGGAGCAGCACCAGGAACGTCTCAAACTAAAGTGTGTGTCGATCCATCACAACATGGGCTCCAATGCCAAACACTTGAAATAATCCTGGGAAACTGAGTCCACACTGTGCAATCATCTGGACACTGTACTAGTCTTATTTTACTTTCACCCGTTCTTGCACTATTTTTCAAATACAATTCTTTATCTATCTCATTATATTCTAATATTCTTAAACGCCAAGCAAGAGTAGCGCCTTGAATTTCATTTTATGCTCTCTTACAATAACAATAAAGGCTTCTGACTGTGACGGTGGGTGACTGTGGATGAAGGTCGCTCACTGAACCTCTGCCACTTGGATCGTACCAGCTAAGGCGTTGGCCTCCAAGACGACGGTGCCCTCGGAGGGCTGCGGCGGCAGCTGGAAGTCCTCCAGGTTCTGCTCCTGGGCGCAGTGCAGCAGGGCTGGGCCGAGGTGGGGCAGCGGCAGCAGCAGAGCCAGGAGGTGGGCGGCCGTCACGCTGTCGAAGGGTTTGGTGCTGGTGCTGAGGTCCAGAGCGGCCTGCAGAACGCAGCGCATCCTCTCCTGGTCCTGAGGAGCGGCAGGGAGGAGAGACCATCAGCACAGTGACCTCCAGCAGAACCTTCAGGGTGACATCACTCAACCTGGCTGCTCAGCGGCACGTCCGTCTACCTGGTGCACCGGTGGGACAAAAGTTTTTGGACACCCCACTGCATCTGTGAAGCGCTGTACTGTGTGTAAGGTCCAGTGTGTAATATTGGAAGATTTTTACGAAGAAAGAGTGACATCAAGTGGTTACATTGTAAATTGCAGCACTCTTTCACTCGCGTCCCCTGGAGGACTCGGTGCCCTCCCTCTCCTGAGCTTGCCAGTGAACTACGGTGGCCTGTTGATTTTAGTGCACTGGCCAACATTTAGCCACATGCTGCTCATGCACTGTTCCATCCAGCTAACAACTGGATATGTCAGCAAGAGGACGTCCCGGACAACACATCCAAGAACTGCGCACATGTAGTGTTTTGTCCTATTAGCAATAATCAACTCTATAATTTCCATTTGTTTTTGTGC
>NW_027466143.1:85000-90000 GCF_046127955.1 Nelusetta ayraudi
TCATTCACACACTAGCTGACACTAGATGGCGCCAAAATCCCAGCATGTGCAACGTTTTCCTCTTAAGAGAAGAACATCAATGTGCCTCAACTGCAGCTGGCATCATTCCAAACCTTCTAATACAATGCTAGAGTCCAGAACTTTGTATTGATTCCAGTTCAAGAGCCAAACTTCGACCCACCACAGACGCGACCTCGTCCCCGCTGCTCATGACGGTCCGGATCAGTGCCACTAAGGCCATGCCAGCGGTACTCTGGACCGCCTGGACAAACTCATCTGCACACAAGAGGGTCAACAGAGAGGGAGACAATCAGAAGAGACCAGAACACAATCACAACACATGCAGAAAGGAAGAGCCCTCAGAAAGTGGAGCCACAAGGATTTAAAGTAACTGAGAAAGAAAATCAGCAGGTTATTATTATAACATCCCAATATCTATACATCTATATATATGTATATCTATATATCTATATATATGTATGTATATATAGATATACATACATATATATATATATATATATATATATATATATATACATATATATACATATATATATATATATATATATATATATACATATATATATATACATATATTGACAAGGGTACAAAAATAAACATTCTATTTAAAAATAGATATTCATATAAAACAATCTTACCATCAGTGAGGATGTGTATGTAGCAGTCCAGGAGGCTGCTCAGCGTCTCCTCCAGCGTGCAGCCACTCTGTTTGGCCAGCAGGGCGACGCGGATGGCTTCCTGGGCCCTCTGCACGACCAGCATGGAGGTCTTGACTGCACCCAGACAGGAGTGCATGAGCTGGGCCTGGGCAATGTGACGCCCTGCGAGATCACTGCGGTGACAAAGAGGGCTTTAACAGACCAGCTTCAGCATCCACAGCCTCTGGAGAACTCCAACACACACTTGGACAGTCAACAGTCAGATTCACTGTTATTTCTATACAACCATCATTTCCACAGTTGAAGACAACAGCGAGAGACACTGAGAGGAGCAATATTGCCTACCTGTTTTGGTGAAGGTAACACTTCAGCCCCACAGAGAGGAACTGCAGCACTGCACAGTGAGATGAAGGTCAATGAGAGTCCAGCCAAAAGATGAGCTTCACACATTCTGATGGGACTCACCTGCAGGTAGCAGCCTGGTGATACATCTCTCACCTACAGAGGAGACCAGTTGGAAAGGAAGTTATTCATCCCCGCAAAAAGAACATTTTGTCCGTTGCAATGGACAGAAATGAATATTCTTGGTCTCTTGGCACAAAGAGGTTCTTGCAATGTGGCACAAACACAGCAGCATTCCACACTTTTCTCTTTTTAATTCAGATTGTTTTTTTCTTCCTGGGCAGTAAAATCCCAGAGCAGCCTTGCAAAATGAATCACATGGGCGCCCCCCAATGGATGTCCACCGTACATCACAGCTGAGCTACTGCTCTATACGAGTGTGTGTGTGACCCCGGTCACCGTGTGTGTGTGAGTTTAAAAGAATCGTCAGCTGCCGACGCACCGAGAGCAAAGCCATCCAGGCAGGAGGAGATGACGTCTACAACGACTGGATGCTGCTCTGACTCTGGCTTGGACAGACAGTCAGACAGGCAGCCGGTCAGACTGTCAACAGCATGCTGCTCCAGCCAGGCAGGTACGGAGCCGAGGGCACTGAGGAGAGAACACAGTGGCATGGTTCACATACAGAGAGCGTCCAGGAAACATCTCCACACCAAACACTGCTCCAGGAGGCAGAGGTATGAGAAGCTGATCCATCAGTCCACCGCTAGGAGCTCCAGTCTGTGCACAATTCCTCTTCAAGCATAAGAAATATTCATTATGTCCAAAGATAACTTATCCATCTTCTTAGTCTGGCATTTCATTCTTTTTTCTCAGGATTTTGGAACATTTATCAAGTTTTGTTTCAAGGGGAATCTGTGATTACCAAACAATAGTAATAATTCAAATGTGTTGTCGCCTGTCATCTTCTCTTTAAAAACACACATGAGGCAGAATTGGACCAGAGCTGGACAGTTTATATGAGTGAACAGCAACAACATACAGGACTTGACTGAGTTTAATAGAGGGACTATGGTGGGATCACTTTCAGAGAGACTCCCATCTTCATTTTCACTTTCTTTTCTTGTGTTTCTTTTTTAAGTGTTGTTATTACATGAAGAAGAATTCTCAATTAAAAAAACTCAATTGAAAAAAATACAGATTCCAGATACAGAATAGACAGAGAGAGAGAGGTTGACCTGGCGATGGCTGGTCTGAGGGGGTTCTTGGGTGACAGGGAGACATAGAGCAGCCCCAGGGTGTGCAGACAGGAGTCCAGGAGGAGGAGAGCGCCACCTTGCTGCTCTTCACTCACACACCTCAGCTGGGACCCAGCCTGGGACAATGTGGACCGACAACGGCTCGTTACCATTGGTGAGAAACACAGTTTATCTGACTGCAACTCAGCACCGGCGGCCAAACCGACCTTCTTGACCAACTTGACCTGCTGCACCGGATCCTTCAGCTCCACACAAGCCTGCAAGGTCTGGGCCAGCTGTTTGACTGCAGCCTCTCCATCAGCAACTGACAGACGCTCTGGGGGGGGGGGGGGGGGGGGGGTGACACGGGGAGAGAATGAAGGAATTAATTAATAGATTAATTAATTAATGGATGAATGAATGGATGGATGAATGAATGAATGAATGGATGGATGGATGAATTAATTAATGGATGAATGACTGAATCAATGAATGGATGGATGAATTAATTAATGGATGAATGAATGAATTAATTAATGGATGGATGAATGGATGGATGAAAAACCTTACACAACAAATACGCACATGATGTCCACTCACAACAGAAATAAACCAACTCTGTGGTTGAAAACAGTAGTAGGTTGAAGCCGAGGCTTGTTGTTGCAAATCCAATGCAAAATCGACTAAATTGACCAGAACACCTGCATTAGCAATGTATATATATTGACGTGAGCGGACCAATGGGAAGGTGTCTCCAGTTACCCAGCACTTTGTGCAGCTTCTCCTCGTCCAACACCACCGCCTCCACCTTGACCGTCTTCTTCTTCAGCACCATGGCTTCACTTCGCTTCCAGACAGGGGACTCCGAGGATGACAGCGTTACAATATCTACACCGAATCGTCCTTATAGCGACAACTTGACTATAAACTACCACATGCCCCCCTGAAGCCCTGGCATCCTAAAGTGGAACACAGTGACGGTCCAGCCGCCGCTAAAGCTGCTAATGCTAACTGTTCACGAAGCTAGCACAACGTCAAGAGCGGTTTAGAAGGGACTCGACAAACAACCTGATGGAGCGGATAGAGTCGCTGCTTTATTCACTCTTTAGACAGAGGAGAACGAGGCACGAAGGAGTCAACAGACTTCCACATGTGCTTCACCAGCGGCAGCTCGCTAGTCGTGAGTTGGAGACGAACTGACGTCAAGTTTCTCCATTAGGACTTCCACTTCCGGCTTCCGGTAGCTTTGTTTAACAACTTAAAATGCCACTTCGTTTCACCATCAAGCGACAGTTAGTTGGTTGGTTGGTTAGTTCGTTAGTTCGTTCGTTAGTTAGTTAGTCCGCCTAGACATGTCACCAGTGTAATGTTTGTTCATCACAGAAAGAGTTCACTCATTCACACTCACACCTACTGATAGTTTTACTTTACCCCCTGAACCCAGGATCTTCTGTGCTGCTGTCAGATGAAAGAGTGCCCCTGTGATGCAAATTCGAGAACATCAACAGCGTAATAATAATAATGATGATAATAAGCTAGCTTGTAGCGTCATTGACTGCACTGCTCAGACCACCAGGAGCTCCGGGTGGAGAACATGTCCATCCTTCCACTGTTACCTCCATGTGTAGTGAAGGTTATCTATAAACAGGATGGGTCAGTTAAGTTACTTGTGACTTACTTCACCATCACATCAGAGATACAGGCTCTGATAAATTAGTATTTCCAGTTACAAGCTGGTGACCTTGCTGGTGAACTTGAGTAGAGAGTCACAGTGATCACAGTAAACCTTCTAGAAGAGGCTTTTATCCAGTTTGAGTGTTATTCAGTTTAATATCTCTTCATCACTCAGGTCAAGTCATCACTCACACAGCTCTGAGGCAACCACGTGTATTCATTGTTCATTGCGACTCTTATTTTGAAATCACATTTATTTTTGCTTCCTGTATTTCACTCTCGCGCTTGACAGAGAAAATCCACACTGCACATTGGTCTACGGTGGGATGACGTCACTTCCTCCACAAGGTACCGGACCGCCCCGCCCTCACCGCCTCCATGCTCCGTGAATAAAACAGCGCTCGGGCCGCTGATTGGTGCCGCTGCACCGCCAATCAGGAGCCTGCCGTGCGCCGATTGGCTGTCATTGTGCGAAGCCACGCCCACATGATACCAGCCGTCTCCGAAGTTTTTGTGGTGGAGCTGAAATGAAGCGTTGAGGGCTGGAAGAAGAAAAGTCACTGTTGTAGCCTTGAACTGGGACTTTACTGGGAGGAATAACTGGGATATACTGGGACAGCCGGGTCCAGATGGCCTGACGTCGCTTTGTGTTGACAGCTTCTATCAAGTACCAGCGATGGTAAGGAGAGAACGTCTGATATGAATCCATAGACACTTTTTAGTCGGGGAAACTCCAGTGAGTGAGTGCATTTCAGCTGCGATCGTTTGTAGATAATTTAACACTGAATACCCAAGAAAGAAGATAAATGTGAGTGTTTGTGTCTCTGCTGTTGTGGTTATTTCTTCATTTCACTTGTTTGAAGGCAGAAAGTTGCGACCTGAGACTGCGACCTGTCTTTGTATCGGAATGAAAATTGTTGTCATGTAGTCTCATGACAATGTAACATTTTAACATGTTTTCCTCCACGGGGGAATCAACAGTCGGCACAAACATGTGTGTTGAAAAGTAGATTTGAAGACCTTTTTTTAAAAACGTGATGAAACTTTCATACGTTTTTATTTGATG
>NW_027466143.1:95000-175000 GCF_046127955.1 Nelusetta ayraudi
CGCAGCATTAAAGCCTCACGTCCCAATAAAAGATGACAGTAATCCTCATTGTTTACTCCGGCCAGTGGACGGTGGTTTGGTTCAGCTGGAGTTCATTAGTTTCTCTCTGTTTCATTGATTTAATTGCTTGCTGTGAAGGGGAGTGACGGGGGGTGAAGGGCAGATTCTGAGAGGCAGGAGCTGACTTCTCTTTTCCTCTGATGGAGTTTGCTGGAGAAGTATTCCACCGCCTTCGTATCGTCCTTCATTTCCTGCAGTTTGACAGCCAATACAACCAGCCAATCAGAGCAGCAATGCAATGTGACACAGACAGTGCAGCCTCCGTCTGCTTCAACAGCAGTCGTCCTGCGTGACCTCTCAGTCCTTTGTGTCTCTGTTCTTGACACAATCGCACGCACACAACCACAATCTTCTGTGAGGACCGCAGCGTTTCAAACGTACATATTAACGCTCTAAAAAAAAGAGAGTTTTCTCTGTGAGTCTCGGGTAGAGTCACATGACTGTGACTATTTTCTAGTCTTAGATACTTGGCGGGTGTCAGTGTCGCGGGGTTTCATTGATGAAGGTGATGGCAAAGAAGCCAGAGTGCAGGAAGCCTCGCTGCTGCTGCTGAGCCAGGGGAGGAAGTGTGTGTGTGTGTGTGTGTGTGTGTGTGTGTGTGTGTGTGTGTGTGTGTGTGTGTGTGTGTGTGTGTGTGTGTGTGTGTGTGTGTGTGAGAGTGTGTGTGTGTGTGTGTGTGTGTGTGTGTGTGTGCGCGCGCCCTTTTAGCATGTGTGCTAGATGTTTTCCTAACTTCTGAAGTGAAATCCTGTGGCGTCTGACTTGTTTCTCGTCAAAGAATGGAAGAATGGAAGTCATTGAGAGCCGTCGCTGCGTTCAGGCGGCTGAAAACATCTCACAGACGCTGGCACCCTGGATGGAAGGCTTAGGGTTAGGGTTAGGGTTAGGGTCACCTCAGCTTTATTGAGATTTTTGACACAGGGTATGGAGGTTATATGGGGATTACGTGTCTATCATCTAACAAGGTGCATCAGAATGGTCAAATGTAATGATATATATATATATATATATATATAGATACATATCATGTACCTGTATATGAAAACATCTGAGTCGTCTCAGCACACTGGAGCCTCCTGCAGCTCAGTAGTTTCCACCTCTCACACTGGTGTGGTTTCATGGTTTTATCTTTCTAATCTAACAACACGTTGTTTGTGCTTCTCTGTCTCCGTCCCAGTGCTGCTTTTTGACCTGTGCACAGGTGTCTTCTTGTGCTCCGCTCTCCAGCTCCCTGAATCTAGTCAGTCTCTGGAGTCTCCGGATCCGTGATCCCAAAGTTTCTCCTCATGGCTCAACATACGCCAGGCGTTGCTGCTCACCGAGGTCCACGCCTCCTCTCCACTGAGGGAGGCTTTGTGAGGTGGCTCTCTGGCCAGGGTGGGGCGGGGCCAGCCGGGTGGGTGGGGTGGGGTGGGGTGTGGGTGGGGTTCACTTGGAGGTTGGCCACAGAGTGCACAGTGCAGTGGTGGAATTCCAGGAATGGAAATGGAGTGGGAGTTCAGAACAGGGAATCAACTGAGAGCAGAGCCGGAGGGGTGTGTGTGTGTGTGTGTGTGTGTGTGTGTGTGTGTGTGTGTGTGTGTGTGTGTGTGTGTGTGTGTGTGTGTGTGTGTGGAAGCGGAAGAAGCGTGCAAGCTCTGTTTTGATAGAGCTGAAGTGAAAAGTGCTGCAATTCCAACATCAACCAGCAGGATGAAACTCACTATTCTCAACTCATCACAATCACATCACACATTTCTCTTAGAAAAGGATCAGTCTGTCCACATGGTGGCGCTCTCTAGACTGGACTGGACTTTTTTCTTTTTTTTTTTTATCATTTTAATAGTTGAGGTTGTGCAGTGGATGAGAGCAGTCAGTCAGCCAGTCAGTCAGTCAGCCAGCCAGCCAGTCAGTCAGTCAGCCAGCCAGCCAGTCAGTCAGTCAGTCAGGCTTGTTGGCTTTGAGAAAGTCTCTCAGTGTTTTAATGTGCCCCAAACCGTTCCCTGTGTGTGTGTGTGTGTGTGTGTGAGTGTGTGTGTGTGTGTGTGTGTGTGTGTATATATGTGTGTGTGTGTGTGTGTGTGTGTGTGTGTGTGTGTGCAGGCACAACCCTGTCATTTACATGCTGTCTGCTGCCACATGCTATATCTGTCGCTCAGAGGTCTGTGGTTTGCTGTTTCTCTTCCACTGTGTGTGTGTGTGTGTGTGTGTGTGTGTGTGTGTGTGTGTGTGTGTGTGTGTGTGTGTGTGTGTGTGTGTGCTAAAATACGTAATTGTAGAAATCTGCCCGTTGTGATGTCACAAAGGGCCGTGACACCTGCCTCAGGGTGTTACACCTGTTTGTGTGCCCTTCCAAATTGAATACACATTTGAAACCAGATGTTGCATTTGACTACGATTTGAAGCAGCAGGCTGTAAACACAGGGCTAAAATCGTGATCTCAGACTGTAAAATATGGGCCCATAGTCGGTCACCTGTCTGATGACTTCACTGCTCACTGCTCTGTTGGATATTTTCAGCCTAAGTGAACGATGGACCGCACTCACTGACTGACTGACTCACTGACTGACTGACTGACTGACTCACTCACTCACTCACTGCGTCGCACTTCCTGACAGTGACTCTGGCGACGCTCCATGCTCATATTTAGTCTAATGTGTGGCTAAATATTCCAGCCATGCAGGTTATTTGGAGAAGCGCCAACTACACTCTGACATATTTCCCTTGAAAAACCCTTCTGAGGTTCCAGAGGCACTCGTCACCAGCTGCTCCTCAGCTGGCTGCTGCTGCTGCTTCCACCACTTTGAGCCAAGGAATTTCAGAGGAATGTTACTCATCAACTCATTCCTCTGTCTGTCTCTCTCTCTCTCTCTCTCTCTCTCTCTCTCTCTCTCTCTCTCTCTCTCTCTCTCTGTCTTAGATTCTTTGATCACGGTGCTCCCTCAGCCATACGTGTTGCTCTTCCTCCACCTGTGTGTGTGTGTGTGTGTGTGTGTGTGTGTGTGTGTGTGTGTGTGTGTGTGTGTGTGTGTGTGTGTGTGTGTGTGTGTGTGTGTGTGTGAGAGAGAGAGAGAGAGCGAAGTTGAAAATGAAGATGAGTCAGCTTTGATACAAGAAGTACCAACGTGAATGCATTGTGTATCGGAATGACAATAAAGTGGGATCTCCAGTGGGATCTCCAGTGGGATCTCCAGTGGGATCTCAGTGTGATCTCAGTGGGATCTCCAGTGGGATCTCCAGTGGGATCTCCAGTGGGATCTCAGTGGGATCTCAGTGGGATCTCCAGTGGGATCTCCAGCGGGATCTCCAGTGGGATCTCCAGTGGGATCTCAGTGGGATCTCAGTGGGATCTCCAGTGGGATCTCCAGCGGGATCTCCAGTGGGATCTCCAGTGGGATCTCAGTGTGATCTCCAGTGGGATCTCCAGTGGGATCTCAGTGTGATCTCCAGTGGGATCTCCAGTGGGATCTCCAGTGGGATCTCCAGTGGGATCTCAGCGTGATCTCAGTGGGATCTCAGTGGGATCTCCAGTGGGATCTCAGTGTGATCTCAGTGTGATCTCCAGTGGGATCTCAGTGGGATCTCAGCGTGATCTCCAGTGGGATCTCAGCGTGATCTCAGTGGGATCTCAGTGGGATCTCCAGTGTCAAATGTATTTTTCAAAGTCTTTCTTGTTGGAAATGGTTGCTAAGACGAAAAGACAACAAGAAAAGAAAAGAAATCTATTTCCATGATTCTTGTGTGGCCCTGCAGATCCAGCAGCTGGAGAGCCAGGTGATGGACGCAGAGAAAAGGGCCTTCACTGCTCAGCAGCAGGTAGGGTTTTCAGCAGCGGTGTGTGTGTTTGTGTGTTTGTGGCCCTCACTTGCATTGTCTCTGCTGTTGTTTCAGGTGCAGTGGATGGAGGAGAAGCTGGAGGCCTCGGACAGTCAGTCTGGAGACTCGGAGGTGCAGATGTTTCAGCGGTGTCAGGAGCTGCAGGTGTCGGTGCAGGAGAAGGAGGAGGTCATCGCTCGGCTGGCTCAGCAGCTGGAAGAGCAGGTCAGTCATCAGAGTTCCACATGGATTCCTAATGAAGCTTCAGTCAAAGAAAAACTCAATCGTTTTCAATCATAAGAGTTCCTTCATTCACTGCTCGGCATCAACAGTTTTTTTCACTTCTTCTCGCGGCAGCACACACAGCGCTTGGCAGGATTGAAAACAGAAAATGTCTCCTTTTCACAGAAACAGGTCCGACATCAGGACGCCAAGACTGTGGAGGAGAAGGCAGCGAAAATCAAGGAGTGGGTGATGCTGAAGCTGTCGGAGGTAAAGAAGACGCTGCAGCAGGATGAGAAGAGTTCGCTTGTTGTTGTTCCGTGTCTGCAGAGAGATCAGAGGACGCATTGGGGAGGAATTCTGATGTCACAATGAATGCGTGGAAGGGTTGAACGTGGTCTGTGTGGATGGGATTGTCTTCACTCATCACCCTGATTGTTGTTTGTGGTCCTCTGTTGAACAATCAGAGGTCGTCTGAGTGTCTATTTGGAGGTCGTCTGTGTTGAATCACATCTCACTGTCAGTTTGAGGAGGAGAACGCAGCACTGAGAGAAGCCAACCAGCAGCAGGAGGCTCAGATTGAAGAACTGAAGAAACAGGTGCAAGGTGAGAGGCGCCGTGCGCTCGTGTGTGCCCTGAGAGGATGAGCCCTGTGTTTGTGACGCGGGGCCACTCTTGTCGAAGCAGCCTTGGAGCAGAAGGTGTGTGCGGGACAGAGGGCGGTGTGCAGAGCGGGCGAGGCCCAGCGCCTCAGCAGTCTGACCTTCGGCTGCTTCCAGGTGAGGGGGAAGAACCCCCAGGTGCTGACGGGACCTGAGCCCTCGCACAGAGCCCTGAGCAGCCAGGAGGGGGCGCCGCACGGGGGAATAACTGGTGAGAACCGTCGCTTTTCAATCAGCGTCTTCCTGAACACATTGAAGCGATGAGGAGGCCGTGAGAAGCTTCTGGAAGGGGAGGCTGAAGTTTATCTCAACCTTTGCAACCCCCCCAGCAGCCTCGTCGTCGACGGACGACCACCAAGTCCTCCGGCCTGCGGTGGCGCTGGAGGACAGCGGCGCCCCCGGAGGCCTGGCCTCTCATTGCGACTCCCCGACACTCGCCGGCGTCACACCAGAGAACGACGGAGGAGGAGCGGGAGGAGCAGCAGGAGGAGGAGGAGGAGGAGCAGCAGCAGGAGCAGGAGAAGGAGGAGGAGGAGGTGCAGGAGCAGCAGGAGGTGACCTGAGCTACCTGACTGCCTCGGACGACAGCGGCTCGCTGCTGGATGAACAGCTGTTGTTGGTTGGGGCTCCTGGGGAGGAGGAGGAGGTGGATGTGGAGAAGGAGGCGGAGGAGGAGGTGGAGGGTCCAAAGGGGGACTTGACCCCGGAGGAGCTGAACCAGCGGTTCCAGTCCCAGACGCTGGACTCCTCCTCCTGGTCCTCCTCCAGCGACACCAACACCCCCCCCAGCCCCGACAGACCCCAGCAGCCCCCTGCGGGGCTCCGGGACCCCCCCGCCTCGCCCCAGCGGCCCCCCCCCTCGCCCCAGCTGCCCCGGCTGCGGCCCGAGGGAGGGGGCTCGGCCTCGGCGCTGCAGAAGCACCTGAGCCAGCCGCCGCCGGTAGGGAGCCTGGCGCCACCTGGCTGCAGCCGCACACGCAACGCCCTCAGCATGCTGCGCCCCCTACCTGCTGGCCCGGGGCAGGAGGTCATCGCCATGGAGACGGGCGGGGCCACACCTGGAGGAGGAGGAGGAGGAGGAGGAAGAGTGGGGCCGGAGGATCGGAGCTGCTCACCTCCCCCCACACCCCCCCTGCACCGGCTGCCCTCCTGGGTGAGGATCCAGCCTCGCCCCTGCTGCACACACACTCAAAGCAGCAGGGGTAGTGGGAGTAATGGGCAGGAAGTACTCAGGAAGTGGATCATCATGAGCTTGATGCTAACCAGCTTCTCTCTGCAGGAGAGTCGCATCTACGCCGTGGCCCAGTCTGGCATCAGGCTGTCTGAAACCTCCTGCAGCGATCCTGCCAGCAAAGGTGACTCCGGCTCAATGACTTTCACTCCTACAGTACGGCTAACTGGCTGAGCTAAGCTAAGCTAAGCTAAGCTAAGCTAAGCTACGCTATCTGTGTTTGCAGACCCTTCTCTCCAGTCGTCCAACCCGGCCCTGGTCATGTACACCTCCCTCATCTACAAGAACATGACCACTCCGGTCTACACCACCTTGAAAGGGGTAAAGACCTGCGTGACATCACGCCACCCTTCGTGACATCACAGCCCCTTGCTGACACTCAGCGGTGGAGTCTAGTTTATTCTAGTGCTATACTCTGATCTGTGTGTGTGTGTGTGTGTGTGTGTGTGTGTGTGTCCTGCCTCAGAAAGCCACTCTGCTGAGCAGCAGTCCGCTGTGGGAGCAGTCGTCCAGCTCCGACGAGGCGTCCAGTTCTGGGGAGGAGGACAGCGCCCCCTGCAGCTCGCACACCTCGTCCTCCTCCCTCAAGGACAGCAGCCCGGGCAGCCCGCGCTCGCTCAAGAGAGGTGCAGTGTGCCACACAGAGCTCATGCTGTTGTCCAGATTGGTTGTGTCTTTTTGACCTCAAAGCTGGAACACGCGTGTCCTCCTGGTCCTGCAGCCGTGTCCATGTCTTCGGTGACGTCGGAGAGCGACTACGCCATCCCCCCGGACGCCTACTGCACCGACACCGAGTGTTCGGAACCCGAGCAGAAGCTGCCCAAGACCTGCTCAGTCGCCAGCGACAACGGCAAGACGGTGAGTCGGCCTTCCAGACCTGCACGTTGCTCGTGTTGCTCGTGTTGCCGTGACTTTTCTTCCAAACGTCTTGAAATCCAAACCAGTTGAGCGAGACAACTGGACGGTCGAGGTTTGCAACAGTCAACCGAAGGCAAATGTTTTGGATTTGGTGGACTGCGATTCCATCTTTTCCCTACAGTTGACCTCTTTTGACGATCAAATCAATGACTTTGTATCTTGCAGGAACCCATGGAAAAGTCCGGCTACCTGTTGAAGATGGTGAGGACGTGGAAGAAAACTTGGAAGAGGCGCTGGTTCGTCCTCAAAGACGGAGAGCTGCTCTACTACAAGTCACCGGTGGGTGAAAAGAGAAAATGAGGAAGACAAATAATGGACCCATAAATCTGTACGTGTAAAATAGAGACAAAGAAAACATCCGGCCAATCAGAGCTCCTGGTTTCCTCCTGCAGAGCGACGTGATCCGGAAGCCTCAGGGTCAGATCGAGGTCAACGCCAGCAGCAGCATCGCTCGAGGAGACGGGAAGCAGGTCCTCCAGGTGATGGAGCGCCCCCCGGAGGCTGGCGGGGGGGTCCGGGGAATGACAACTTGACGCTCCAGCCGCTCTCCCTGGTGCAGGTGGTGACGGGGAAGAGCGTGTGCTACCTGAAGGCCGACTCTCCCAACCTGCTGGACGAGTGGCTGCGGGTGCTGCACAGCGTCCTCAGGGTGAAGGCCGCCAGCCCCCTCTTCACCCAGCCAGACCTCCGGCCCGCCATGAAGGGGCTGCTCGTCAAGGTCCCTCGCACACCTGCATCTTACACACCTCCGAGCATTAACAGCGCTGCAGAAAACGTATCTAGATGAAATACAGTCAGTGGGGGGGCGGGGGGGCCTTCAAATTTGACTCTGTGCCAAGAGCAAAGCTGAATAGAACAGGATCGAGGGTGAGTACCCTCGTCACACCCAGGGCTGAATGTCAGCAGCTGCACTTTGGAGACCCAAGAATGATTCTTAGCACGATGCATCACAAATGCAACGAGGTGTCCAAAAACTTTTTTCCACCACGTTGTACATTGCGAAATTGTCGGTGGAGAATCCAGATCTGGTGCTCAACCTGATTTGCACGCATGAGGAGATGATCCAGCCCCTGGGTGGAGGTTTGTGCCTCCACCTTCCACTGCCAGCAGGCTTGACGCTCACTGTCCATGTGTGGCAGGTCAAGCACGGCTACTCCAAGAGGGTCTGGTGCGCGCTGATTGGGAAAACCTTGTACTATTTCCGCAGCCAGGAGGACAAGGTAACGTTGGACCGTCGGTCACGGTCCAGTGGAGGTCAGCAGCAAGGTCAGGGCAGCCAACGGTGTGTGTGTGTGTGTGTGTGTGTGTGTGTGTGTGTGTGTGTGTGTGTGTGTGTGTGTGTGTGTGTGTGTGTGTGTGTGTGCAGTTCCCGCTGGGTCAGATTAAGCTGTGGGAGGCTCGGGTGGAGGAGGTCGACGGCTCGGTCCAGTCCGATGATCCGCTGACAACCCAGGGGCGTGGCTTCCAGCCGGCGGCGTCCTTCACCGTGGCCGTCCAGCCGCAGGAGCAGGGGCCCACCTACCTGCTCATCCAGTCCCAGCACGAGAAGGTTGGCAGCGCGTCCACACACTCACAACTCTCTGTCTCTCTTCAGTTCTTCATACTGCGGACTGAACGCTCGCTGCGCTGTGGAAGCCAACAGGATGCCCTCACTGTTGGCGTGTCGCAGTTGGAGAGGAAACAGTGACATCAAGTGGTGACACATTAGATTGCAGCACAATCTAACACAGTTATGGGGAGAATATGAAGGTTTGACCCATACAGAGATCGTAATTCACGCCATATCTCACACACTGGACCTTTATTGTGAGTTTGAGTTGATACTTCGATGCTTTTCAAGCTTCACCTCCACAAAAGCATCGCACACCTTCTGCAGAACTCATGGGGTTCTGACATCGGGCAGCACTCAACAGTTTTGACTATGAAGCGTCGGCCCAGCTTTATGTTGACCTGCTGTAATGACCGCTGTGTTTCATTCTATGACTGTGTGTGTGTGTGTGTGTGTGTGTGTGTGTGTGTGTGTGTGTGTGTGTGTGTGTGTGGATGTGAAGGAGTCGTGGCTCTACCACCTGTCCGTGGCTGCCGGCACCACGCTGGGGAAAGTTGGCACTGAGTTTGAACAGCTGGTGGGGAAACTTTACCAGCAGGACGGCGACCCAAGTGAGTCTTTGGACCGTTTCTGTTCCGCCCTCGCTCGGGTTCTCTCTTTCTTCATTTGGCCGCTCCAACCATTCCGCTACAGGCCGAAGCTCCTCGCGCCATCGGTCGCTCATCTGGTTAGAAGCACAAATCAGTGAGTCAACAGCTGTGTGTGAACATCAGTGGTCACAGTGCAGCCCACCTGTAATAGATTGAAGTGATTTATAGTAAGAGTGTCACATGGTGAGTCATCATTGAAAAAGGGCAGTTGCCGTTGTTATGTTTTGGTGGGCCCAGCGGCGCCTGTACTGCCTGTGGCTGCATCTTCATTCAGGGTCTGCATCCTTCCCACCAAGCCTCCGTCTGAAGGAACGGCGGCGACGCAACCAGAAGGCGAGACCGCCCCGTGTGGTTAGCGGGGAGGCGGGGTTCGGTTGGTCCTTCCTCGGCCGGGCCCTTGGGAGGACGCTTCCTTCAGACGGAGGACGCTTCCTTCAGACAGAGGACGCTTCCTTCAGACAGAGGACGCTTCCTTCAGACGCAGGACGCTTCCTTCAGACGGAGGACGCTTCCTTCAGACAGAGGACGCTTCCTTCAGACGCAGGACGCTTCCTTCAGACAGAGGACGCTTCCTTCAGACGCAGGACGCTTCCTTCAGACGCAGGACGCTTCCTTCAGACGGAGGACGCTTCCTTCAGACAGAGGACGCTTCCCTTCCTTCAGACGCAGGACGCTTCCTTCAGACGCAGGACGCTTCCTTCAGACAGAGGACGCTTCCCTTCCTTCAGACGCAGGACGCTTCCTTCAGACGGAGGACGCTTCCTTCAGACAGAGGACGCTTCCCTTCCTTCAGACGCAGGACGCTTCCTTCAGACGGAGGACGCTTCCTTCAGACGCAGGACGCTTCCTTCAGACAGAGGACGCTTCCTTCAGACAGAGGACGCTTCCTTCAGACGGAGGACGCTTCCTTGGAAGGATGCAGGCCCTGAGTTGAGACGCAGCCACTGCCTGTGTCTGTTGCCAAAGGAGTGTTCTGAAGTCCAGCCGCTCTGATTGTTGTGTCCTGCCCCAAAATACTACACCACTCATCGTATCCCACAATGCATCGCTGAAAGTAGTGTTGTTAATGTGTGGACATTGAGACAAACCTTTGCTTTCCTTCTCTCTGGCGCCCCCTCTGGCGCTCCCTCAGAGTGTCAGAGCTGGAGACACCCCACCTTGTGCTTCAGTAAGGAAGCTCTGAGGTCTCCTCTCACCACGCTGCCTTCACAGGCGCTCCAGACCGAGGCTGTCAAACTCTTTAAGGTACGCACGACGGCAGCTCTCAGTCCGCCAGCGTGTCCCTGTGTGTTGACTGGCCGCCTCTCCTCAGACCTGTCAGCTCTTCATCAACGTGGCCATCGACGCTCCCGCCATCGACTACCACGTGTCGCTGGCCCAGAGCGCCCTGCAGGTGTGCCTGGCCCACCCCGAGCTGCACAACGAGCTCTTCTGCCAGCTCATCAAGCAGACCCGCAAGAGGCAGCCGCACGGCCACCCGGGTCCCCTGCAGGTCTGTATCTCCACCACACGGTGGCAGCAGAAGGTCGTGTTGCTCACCGTGGCCCTGCGTTCACCATCAGTTAAACACATGGGTTCATAAGTTTAGTTTGCGTATATAATCATATAGAGGCAGAAGCACACCGTGTTGGCTCGGAAAGAGCGGGTTGACGCTACCAAGCTAATGCTTGCTGACCTTTGACCTTCTGATGATGCTAAATCAATGTAGTGTCATTTTATAAATGAATTATTAACCCCCCAAAAACACAGTGGTTACAGTGAGCAGATGCAAACCCCGTGTTGCCAGGCCCCATAGTAACAGAAAGCCAGCAAACACCGAGATACAGCAAAGCCAAAGCAGTGGGATGTCAGCTGACCTTCCAGCAGTCAGCCAGCGCATGAAAACACTTTGTTCAATCTAGTCTGTATTTCTCAGTCATAATCTGCTTCAATTTGTCCTGATGACATTGATGAGTAGATGTCACCAGGGTACTGCTTTATTTCCAGTAGTGTCAGCCACACCTGTGCTGACGCTAACCAGCAGGAAGTACAACAGAGCAAAGTGAGGCCAACGACTGCTGGGATGATTGTTGGACCGCTAGATTCTGTGGAGCACATTAGTGGCAGCTTGTCAGTGGCTGTGTGTTGTGTGTGTGTTGCACTGTAGGGCTGGCAGTTCCTTGCCCTGTGTGTGGGACTCTTCCTGCCCCAGCATCCCTTCCTCTGGCTGCTCCAGCTCCACCTCAAGAGACACGGAGACTCCAGGTGAGGAACCTGCTGAGCAGTTCAGAAGCTCCTCACGCTGGAGAATGAGATCCATCCACTGCAGCTCGCTTCATGTCTTTGGGTTTGAATGCTGTGAACATCCTTTCACAACAGGCGGTAAATCCGTCTTCATTCACTTCACTTTATTGAAATCTGGAGGAAGCACTGAGGGGAAGTCCTTGTTTAAATGTTGTCCAGAGCGGACTAAAGCAAAACATGAAACAAACAATAATAAATCAAAAACCATTTCAACAAGCAGCTCCAATCAAAGAGCCGGAATCAGCGATGAAGCTGTCAAACTGTCATCAATAGTCAAGAACCAAATGAGAAAGTTAGTTTCTGAGTTCCGGGTCCAACCTGGTCCAACCCGGCCCAACCTGGTCCAACCTGGTCCACATATCAGTTACTGAAACCCATTTAAAGTGGCAACATCTCCATCCAGGGTCACTGACCTTTTTGAACCTGAGAGCTTCTTCATAGCAGCTAATATCAATATTCAACTCTTTATTTCTACATAGTCAGAGTTCAGAGTTCACCTCAACTTCTCAGGACTTCTTGTGTCATAAAATATTTTGAACTTTTTTATTTTTCAAGATATTGTCCTGTTGGAATCTAAATAAATGTTTGTGTGACGACAAAAGAATAGCGACAGAATAGAATTAAAGTTCAGACGCAGTTCGCTGAGTTGTCTGCAGGTGGCCTCCAGGTGACTCATGTGGTCCTGGTGTTTGATGGTGGGAGGAAGCCGGAGAACCTGGAGAGAACCGGCGCTGAGGCGTTGCGTCACAGGCTGCTGAGCAGCTCCACTGGCTGAGGAGACAGAGTGTGGTCGTGTTGTTGTGAACGCAGTGGCGTCCACATCACGCCTGGACCTCGGCATCAAACCTGCCGTCCCATTGGCTCATGGGAAAAAGTGGCAGACTGTGTGGTTTACAGAAGAGGTAGTCCAGAAGTCACGAAGGGGAAATGCAGTCAGCAAACCTACAGAGCGGAAAGTGGAACCTTGCTTCCCTCTGCATAGTGGACAGAAGTGTTTGGACAACCTTAAAATGTTTCTCAATACCCATTATTGTTATTAAATGTTTGACTGGGATTTTTTTTGTGAGTTTCAAAAGGTTTGGATGGATGGATGGATGGGTAGATGGATGGATGGATGGATGGATGGATGGATGGATGGATGTGCAGAGGCCACCTGGTGCTCCAGTTTTGCTTGCCGATGGTCTCTGCTGAGTAGGTCCTAATGCAGAGGGTGTGATGACTCGCTGTTGCCAGGACCGAGGTGGGGAAGTACGCCATCTACTGCCAGCGCTCCATGGAGCGGACCCAGCAGAAGGGCGACAGGCAGGCCAGGCCGTCCCGACTGGAGATCCTGTCCATCCTGCTGAGGAACCCCTACCACCACTCGCTGCCCTTCAGCGTGCCCGTTCACTTCCTCAACGCCACCTACCAGGTAGCGACACACCGCCGCACACACAGCCGGGTCTGCCTGTGTAACCCGAGCAGGGTTGCTCCTCGGGCTGTCGGTCACTTCCTGCTTTCTCCTTCTCTGCCTTTACTTTGAGGACAAAGTGACGTCATGGCCTCAATGTGGATCTGTGGGCAGAAGATGTAAAGTGATCGGCCACCATGTTGAAGCCTCCACAGAGACGATGCAGTGCTACTGACACAGAGTTCCACCCGATGCAGTCTGCACCTCTCACTCTCTCTCTCTTTGCACTTTCTTCCCAGAACTCTGCAGGTGTGCAGCGGCCGTGGCTACATGTAGCTTAGCACCATCACCAGTGTCAATGTGGTGTGAATGAGTAATGTAAAGTGCATCGGGTGCCTTGAAACGTGCTATGTAAATCCAATCCATTATGATTATGATGATTACATTTGTTTGGTGTGATGCTTATTCTCACGCCGGGGTTTGCCAGTGTCTTCATGATTACTGGCTCGCACACGCCAAGACTGAGCTTCTGTGATATATCAGAGTGTGGAAGTGAAAGATGATTTCTTTTTTCAATGTTCTAGAAGATCCCAGCATTTCAGTCAGTGTTGCAACTGTATGGACGTTGGGTGCCCAGGCCCAGGCACTGTCACATCCTGCCCACTGTATCAATTCAGAGCTCCAATCAAAGGTCACGACCTTTGTCCTCGACACCGGCGGTGACTGTGGTCTCTGTTCCCACACTGACTCTGAGGTGGTGGGCTTCGACGCTGCCACCACGGTGGAGGAGTTCCAGTGCCGCCTCAACCAGGAGACGGCCATGAGGAAGACGTCTGCGTTCAGCCTGTACACCGACGACCCCAGCGGCCAGGAGCTGGAGCACTGCCTGCTGGGAAACATCAAGGTGGGTGCGCCTCACTGCCGGATGATCGCGCTGGCTGTTTACTGGCAGAGTCTCATTTCTCTTCGACCCACCAACCAGGTGTGTGACATCATCTCCAAGTGGGAGCAGGCCTCCAAGGAGCAGCACTCTGGCAAGTCTGAGAGCACCAGGACCGTCCGCCTCACCTACAAGAGCAGGTAGAGGAAAACAAGCAGGTCGCATCATGAGGAAGATTATTGTTTTCTGCAACAGAATCCAGCCAAGACGAGTCTCTGCTTGCCTCTGATTGGCCGCCACTCCCTGCCCCAACTCCAACATGGACGTTGTGATGATATCACTCACAATTATTACACAGTTAATAGCTGTTCACTGTTGGCCATCCAGAGTTGACGATAGTTGAGGGTGGAGCTCAAGCCTGCGTGTGACGGGACAAACCACGCCCATCACTTTGAAATCAGAACCATCAGAGTGCCACCATCATGCCTGAGCCAGCTGAGACCTGCCTGGTGTGATGAAACAGCCACCATCATCTGTGGAGCAGCAGCAGTAACAGCAGTAACAGCAGTAACAGCAGCAGCAGTAACAGCAGCAGTTACAGCAACAGCAGCAGCAGCAGCAACAGCAGTAACAGCAGCAGCAGCAGCAGTAACAGCAGCAGCAGTAACAGCAGCAGTTACAGCAGCAGCAGCAGCAGCAGCAGCAGCAGTAACAGCAGCAGTTACAGCAACAGCAGTAACAGCAACAGCAGTAACAGCAGCAGCAGCAGCAGTAACAGCAGCAGCAGTAACAGCAGCAGCAGCAGTAACAGCAGCAGCAGTAACAGCAGCAGTTACAGCAGCAGCAGCAGTAACAGCAGCAGTTACAGCAGCAGCAACAGCAGCAGTAACAGCAGCAGTAACAGCAGTAACAGCAGCAGCAGTAACAGCAGCAGTAACAGCAGCAGCAGTAACAACAGCAGCAGCAGCAGCAGCAGCAGTAACAGCAGCAGCAGCAGTAACAGCAGCAGCAGCAGCAGCAGTAGCAGCAGCAGCAGCAGCAGCAGCAGTAACAGCAGCAGCAGTAACAGCAGCAGCAGCAGCAGCAGCAGCAGCAGCAGTAACAGCAGCAGCAGCAGCAGTAACAGCAGCAGCAGCAGCAGCAGCAGCAGCAGCAGCTTGAGGAGCAACCAAACTACGGTCGTCCCTTAGATTGGAGCTTTCTTCCAGGTGGATAAACAAAGCACACGGTGCGAGTGTTGCTTCCACAAATGCTGTGTGTGATGGACGTGGACGTGGACGTGGTCGTGTCGTGTCGTGGCTGAAAATTTGAGCCACTGTGCATTAACTGCCAGTGTGAATAGCACCAACGCTGCTGGAAGTCAAACCAGACCAAACTATCTTTAGGGTTTTTGTGACTGCTTGCGCATTTTGGACGTGTCAGTGACATCATCGTGCCGCCGCTTACGCCCACGTCTGTCCCCCGCGACATCTGCTGCGATTGGCTGACAGCTGCCACCAGTCGCTGCCAGCCAGTGGGGGCGCAGTAGCAAATGTTTCTGAAGCAAGTGGCCCTTTTACTTCGCAGTAGATGTATGAGAAGTCAGTGACAAACTGCAAGGTTCCATTAACGCTGCTCCCAGTCTCATCGCTCCCTCGACCCCCCCCTCTCTATCGCCCTCTACCTGTCCTCTGCTGCCAGGCTCTACTTCTCTGCTCAGGTGAGGGGGGAGTCTGAGCGGGAGAGGTTGCTGCTGGCCTATCAGACCAGCGAGGCCATTGTTGCAGGTCACTTCCCCGTCAACAAAGAACTGGCTGTGGAGATGGCAGCCCTGCTGGCTCAGGTCTGACCTCAACATTCCCACACTGTGCCTCTCAGACGGAAGCCCAGTGGTCCGCTCGTGTTCTACTCTCTCTGTACTCCAGTGCAGTAGGTAATGCATTGGCTATGTCGCGTGGTGTTGGTGTTCCTCTCCCCCAGGTGGACTTTGGGGATTTTGAACGTCCGTTCTCTGCTCCTGGGTCTGCGCACACCAAGTCAAACCAGACCTTAAAGCAGGTTTTGGAGAAATTCTACCCCAGACATTACCGCAGGACCTCGTCTGAGGATCAGCTCAGGTTGGAAATGGACACACATGAAGACACACTCGTGTCTCTGGTTTATGATTGAAACACGCTGAGACAGGTTGCAGTTGCACCGGCTTTTTTGGATCCACTTCTTCTTCTTTTGTGCCTTCTCCTCCTTCAGACACCTGCTGCAGCGTCTCTCTGCCCGCTGGGCCTCCCTCAGGGGGCGCTCTTCCTCTGAGTGTGTCAGGATCTACCTCACCGTTGCCAGGAAATGGCCCTTTTTTGGTGCCAAGTTGTTTGAAGCAGAGGTAAATCCAAATACTGCAATAAACTGAGATGGAATAATAAGCAAGTCCACTGGATGTGTTTGAGGAATCTAACTGGGAAAGAGTCGATAGAAAGGCACTGATGGTTGGAAGTTAGTATTATTCTTTACCGGTTTTGCTCTTTCTGCCGACTCTTTTACTAGTAGATTTATTTCAAACATGTGCTACATACAAAAATACAAACAACAACAACAAGAAGAAAGAAAACAGACAAGCGGAGACAACAAGCGTTTGTCTTGAGCAGCACCAGATTATTAGAGTAACTTTTGCTTCATTGATGAGCCCAGATTCTGCTGATGATTACTGCTGATTTCCGCACAGACAGTTCCCGATTTGGGACATAGTAATGAATAGTTAACATTGGCAATATGTTTTGAATTTTAATCATGCGATCAAAGCCCAGCCACACCAAACAAAGAGTTCTAGGCAGAGTAAATTGCTGGGTCTTGGCAGAGAGAATTTGGCAAATGTCTCTTGGACGTGACTTCATACTCTGCTGCCATACACGTTGCTTACTAATGTGGCATCATTAAAACTGTAAATAAACTGTATTTTCAAATGCATACCATTTGAAAATACAAACCATGTTGTGCATAACACCCGCGCCTCATTCAAGTGAGAGTTTGGTATTTGTAAAAAGTAAATCACTGCATTGTTTACATTGACATAAAACATATAAATGCATAGAACTGAAGAAAATAGTACGTCTATCTATCTATCTATCTATCTATCTATCTATCTGTCTGTCTGTCTGTCTGTCTGTCTGTCTGTCTGTCTGTCCAAAGCTGAGCTGAAGCCTTGTGTCCTCCCTCTCTCCCTCTCTCTTTCCCTCTCTCTCTCTCTCTCTCTGCTCCACAGTCCATCACTCACTCTCCAGAACCGGGCGTTCGAGTCTGGCTGGCAGTTCATGAAAATGGCATCAGCGTTCTGGAGAACAACTCCGTTGTGAGTTGTCTCTTTGCCCGGACGCGATGTTGTAAATCACAGAGATGTCTTCACTGCTCAAATCCCCAAAACCTGTTTGACGTTACATCAGATGTGGATCAATGTTGAGCAACAAGCTGCTTTCAGAACAAGTGGTGATTGTGTGTGTTCAGAAGCTGCTGGTTACTCACGCCTACAAGAACCTGATGACGTTTGGTGGCTGCAGACAGGACTTGATGCTGGTGGTGGGACAGAGCATCGGCGGCAGCACGGCCAAAGACAAACCCACGGAGAAGCATCTGTTTGCCATGGACGTGTCCAAGGTTCACCAGAGCTTCCATCCGAAGCTGCTTGCAGTTCTTATTCAAACGTTTCTTCCTGAAATGTCTTTGTTTCCTCCTGCATTGACGCTTCCTTGTCATGTGGTGCACCAGGTGCGGGAGATGACCCTTCTGGTGTCCAGCTACATCAACAGCGGCCAGCAGCAGAAGGCGGCGGCCCACCACCTCTCTGCCCCGGCTCTGATGGTGGTGCAGCCCATCCATCTGAAGAGCAAAGAGCCGAGGAGCAGATCTCCAGCAGCGCTGGGACGTCCCAGCAAGACGCCCACCCTGCTGTGACCCTCTGACCCCGGGGCCTTCACCTGAGCATCGCTACACCTTCTTCAGGTCTCACCAGAGAGCTTTTCAGAAGTCCTCTTTGCTGTGGTTTGTGTCTCTGACGCCCCTCCACCTCCAGAAGAAAGCCTGGCTGTGCTTCACGCACGCTTCACGTCCATCCCTTGAAGGACAGAGAGTTTTTAACAGGATAACTTCAGGTTGACTTGAGCCATGTAGATGTTGGTGCCAAACATGTTGTTGTTTTTTTTTTCTTAAATGCTATTGCCTACTTTAAGGTTTGTTTGTTTCTTTTACTTTGAAAAACCTTTCACAGACCAGACCAAGGACTTTAACATTATTAAAAAACAGAACCAGTAAGCAGTAAGTCTGTCCAGTAGATTCTGGGTGGAAAGTTTCCATGAAATCTGGATGTCGTCGTTTGCGTGTCTCAATCAGAGAACACCTGACCGGTTCCAAACGACAAATGAAAGCCATATTCATCAGGGCAAAGGTCTCCAAGGCTTGTTTAATATGTGATTCATTCTTTTGTCCCCTTGATGAATGTGTTGCTCTTGTTTGTCGTGTGGCTGAAGTAGAGAACTAGCGAGAGAGAGAGAGCGAGACAGACAGAGAGAGAGAATATGTATTGACTTAAAGAGGTTTGGAGTTTGTGCGTGGACTGGACAGGCTTTTATTTTGTCAGGGTGCAGTTGGGCTGGGTTGTTTTCTTGTATTCCTTCCTGGACCGGCCATACAGTGTGTGTGTGTGTGTGTGTGTGTGTGTGTGTGTGTGTGTGTGTGTGTGTGTGTGTGTGTGTGTGTGTGTGTGTGTGTGTGTGTGTGTGTGTGTGTGTGTGTGACTCGGTGAGCAGCAGGTCCTGAAGCTCTGCTCTCCACCATCACCGTTAAATGAAGGATCTTGAACAATGTGACGAGACGCGACGTTGCAACCGCAGCCAACAGCACTGCACTCCGGTCTGTGCGGCCTGTTTTCTATTTGCCTTGCAGTAGGTGAGGCTGGTGAGGAGGTCAGCCTGCTAACGAGTGACGCTTTAAGAGGAAATCTTTTCTGACTCTGTGTGTTCAAAGTTACTAAATAGCCAAAGAGCGGTGGTGGCGGTGGGGGGGGGTTGTAGGAACTTTAATCCCATGCGGACCTCCCTGGTGCGGAGCAGCGAGATGCTTCTCAGCCACAGCCGCTATAATAAGAGCAGTGACACGGCGTGTAGCGTGCGATGCCGGAGGACACGGCTCCACAGGTGGTTCTTTAGAAGAGGATGTAGAGAGAACGTGACTCGTAAAGAGGAAGAGTGTTGACAGTACTAACTGTGTGATACACGTTGATCACAGAAAGTGTGACGGAGTGCAAAGACGTATTAAGAGGGAAGAGAATAAAGTGAAATTGAGGAAATGAATAGTAGACGGAAGTAATGGGACATTTCATCCTCTGATACCAGGCAGTTTACTTTGAAGTAGATAAAGTAAAACAAAACACCACCTCGGCGCTGTTAACGTCACTGTTTAACAAGTGCGTTGGTCAGATTCAGGTGATTTAAAAAAAAAAGTTATATTTTAATAGAGTAACATAGTAGAACAGCAATGTCTCTTTTGTCAAAGAGCTTCTTGGAAGAGTTTTCTTCCTTTTGTCTTTCTTTCCCTTGTGACTGTGGGACGGTAGGATGAGTCAGAAGGGGAGAAGACCTGAAGGATTATTCTGATGAAGACATATTTGTGTTGAGCTTTAATGTTTCAGGCTCCTTTAGGTCAAGGGTTAGGGTTAGTTTAATTATATGTATAAAAGAAATAAGGCTTGCCTACGTGCAGTAGATAGTCAAAGTAAAACTGTGTCACTAACTCTACAGTTAAGAAGGGTGTCATTCCATTTTGTGTTAAGCGCTCCATTTGTTTTGTCCTCAGAGAGCTTGTCTATCTTTCATGTAGAAGAATAAATAGCTTCACACATTAACAACAGATTTATATATATATAACATTTCTTTTTCAGTATTATTTTAAGTCTGTATTTTTTAAGTATTGTTACATACTATATTTATTTGTAATGAAATGTTTTTGAGCTAATTCTTGAATTAAAAAAAGAAAAAGCCCTGCAGCAACTTTGCAGTGTTTTCCAGTGTGGACGTGAAGCCAGTGTGTTGTTTGTTGTTAATGCCATTCACACAGACGCCATTATGAGTGAGTGAGTGAGTGAGTGAGTTCCTCATCAGGCAAACACCGAGCCAGACACACTTCCCGTTGGACCAGATGGAAGTGACGTGTTGATACCTGCGGCAGGTGCGAGGCAGGAAGTGACACGCTTTCATTCTGCGGTTCTTTCTCATGATGGGGGGAGGGGAGGACGAGCGATGTGAGACCGGTCTGAACTAGTTACACATGTGCCTTTGTCGCCGCGTTGTTATGGACACACACACACACACACACACACACACACACACACAGTCTGTCGCCTCTGCTCAGTACAGCAACAGACTCTGCATGTTAGCGTCGGACATCTTGTTTGCGCCTTCATCTCGGACAAGAATCGTTCGGCGGGAGCCGAGATGAAACCGGAAGTGACCGCCACCTTCCTGCCGTCACGCCGCTATCGTGTCGCGACGGCACAGCCACCTTTTAAAACGACCCTCGTCTTCTCCGACCGAACTCTTTTCCTCTCCCCCCCCCCAAATGTCTGTGGTTTGTGTATTGCGACACTAAAGCCGCATACCATCGCCTCGTGTTGCACAACACACGATTAGCTAAACTAGGGGATATTCGACTGGCAGCAGTAAATAATAAGTGCTGCCGCCACGGACTCAATTGCTGAGTGTACACTGAAAGTGAGTCAGAACCCGAATGACAGGTTGGACGCAGTGACCAGCAGTTTCGGATAATTAACAGAAAAAAAAACCCTCTGCTGCTGGGGTGTCGTCACTACAAGCTGCAGTCGGTCACATTTGGCGGTGGCACATTTCTTTAGTCGAGAGATTAAACTACTGCTTTCTCACAGGTTCAACTGAGATGGAGGTTTGCCACAATAGCGACGAAGAGAACGTATAATCAAAGGGCTTTTCTATATTCCTTTCCCAGGGAGAACTCTCGTAATCAAAGGGCTCATTCATTACAATCAAGGCAGCCAATCTCACAAATGCAGATTTGGCAAAAGAGCAACGTTGTAGCATTACGATGAGTGTTGATTAACCTCGGCTCAGTGGCAATCAAAATGAAGGTCACGCCCACGTTGTCAGCGTGCACTGCCGAGTGTTCCTTCCCGACAAATGGAAACTTAACACGTCAATTGTATTTGAAAAACTTTTTTTTATTATTAAAAAAAAAAAAAATCCAAACACACACACACACACACTAGACACAAAGAAACTGTACAATCTAGGACGTGAACTTAAAAAGTTCTATGACGAGTTAGGATTTCAATAGGCGACAGTGGGCCACACAAGTTGAGCAGCCATCAGATCTTCTATGGCACGTTAATTGGACAATGTGTTCTGACTAAAACACAGTTCATAAATAAAATGGTGTACCAGTAGTGCCAACAACAAACAAAGATTGTTCTTTTAAAATTTGCAGTAAAAACGATCAAGAGCACACTCCCAATGCAAAACAAAGAAAAGTCATTCAAATGTGATGTACAAGCTGACTCTTGACTTCAGCAGCAGCGGAACCTTACATGGGGTCCATCTCCCTTTGCTATGAAGACAGAAAAACAGGCGGTCAGCAACTTCAATTTGACATTTCAATATACTGTGAAGTCAGACAGAGCAAGAGACAAAGCTTCTTCCTACCTGGGCCTTGTTGTACTGCTTCTGCTGTCGCCTTCTGGCAAAGAACTGGACAAAAAAAAAAAAAAAAGGGAGAAAAATGTAAGAACATGAAGACATACAAATCAATAGGGGGAAACAAAGTAATCACGTATACAATATAATAGATGAACATATGGACTGACCAGAACAAGAAGCCCAGCAACAACGGCCAACACTACCACGACGATGACGGCAATGATCCCGCCCGACAGGTGCTTCATGGTGAAAGTAGGGGGCTCCTCATCCACATAGAAGACCAGGATGTTCTCCATCTCCAGCTTCTGTCCGGCAACATTTGGCTCAAACTTAGTGGTGTCCTTAAAGAGGGGCAGCACCTTCACCTGCAAGTGGGCAACAAAGACACAGAGTGAATGAATAGATCTCAAGTCAGTTCCACGGCTGCAATGACCATCGAAAGGCTTTTACGTACATCTTTCTCCATATAGTAGGCCATGTTGCTCAGGTCATTCAGGCGATCGCCCTTTGGTTTCTTCACATCCACCACGATCATCCGCGCGTCAGGGTCGTACTGCATGGCGACGGAACGGCGCGTTATTCAACCGAGGCAAACGGGGCAGCTGCCTAGAACTCTAAAACACACCGTGGCAATGCAAGGTTCACTCACCTCAATGCTGTCCACCAAGTCCTTCTTGAAGTTGTTGTAGCGGCTGTTGATGGCGTCAGCAATGGCACTGCAAGAGAGGCCAGAGTTGTTCTAGAATTCACCGTGCGGCCAACGCATTTTACTCCAGGCACAACTGTCAACGAGCAAACACTTACGTCTTGAGTTTTGTGTCGTCCACGGGCTTCGCGGTGGCTTTGTGAGTCAGCTGAAGGCGGATCCAGCTGAGGGAAAGACGAACACGGGATTTGTTTTAGCGAGCAGTTTGGGAGTAATCACAGAGGCGGCGGTCGTGGTCAAATACGCACTTTGTCTCCACGAGCTTGTCGCACTTGAGGCTCTTGTCTCCCTTGTCGGTTCGACGGACGCCGGCGCTGTTGACGCACCAACACTCCTCGGTGTTGTTGCACTGCTTGGCTTTGAATTTGCCGTCGTTCTCGCACTCTGGGTCGTAGATGCCGTCGTTGTCGACGATAGCCGACTCCACCGGCTTTCCTCCCGTCCGGGTGTTCAGGCCCTTCCTGGCCCTGTACATCTCAGCCTTCATCAAGAAGCACTTGGGGATCACTGATGGGGGGGGGGACGAGTAGCGCACGGTAAGCAAAGTGTGTCTGTGTGCGTTTGTGCAAATCAATTCCTGATCAAATCTCGTACTTACGCTTGTCGCAGTTGAGCGTTTGCTTGTCACCGCTGCCAGTCAGGAGGAAGCACTGACAGGGGGTGCCGTCGCAGGTGGCCCACTTCATGGATGCACATGGACCTGGACAAAAATAGAGAGGGGGACTTATTTAAGCTTGACAAATAACAACAAAAAAGCACCAACAACAATGAATAGCTACATCCAAACAAACGTCATATATACAGACAGATTATATGTATATATATGTATATATATGTATATATATATATATACATATATATACATGTATACACACACACACACACACACACACACACACACACACATAGTTATTATATATATATATAGACGTTTATAGCCATCTATAGAATAATCCAATTGCCTACAAGTACAGCTTTAGTATATAGGACAGTGAATCAGAGCCCGTGTGTTTTTCCATGGGCTCCACTGCGCGAGGCCTGTACTCAGGTAGGACAGGTAGACCAGCCGGTTTCACAAACACCTGGGCGTTGGTTTCTCCAAACAATTCCTGAGCGCGGGCCGATGCCTCCCATCCCCCACCCAACACCAACCCGCCTCCTCAGCCAAATTCACCACTTTGAAGAGATTTTCTTTCACCTCACGTTGCTCACAAAGAGTTATTTACGCACCGTGGCGATGCATTACGTCAAGGAAGATTAAATCTGGGGGCCAAAATGTCCAAATAAACTCAATTATTAACCCGGGTAGGGGGGGGGGGGTACTTACTAAATGACAGACGAGCACTAGAGCACATAGCGAGACATCCCATTCAGAAACACGAACAAAAACAAACAAACAGACAAACAAAAAACAAAAAAAAAACAACTAAAAAACTAAAAATAAAAACATGCATAGAATTTGAAGGCAGAGAGACTTGCAATGACTTGCAATGACTTACAGGAGGACTGCGCAGAGGCCCCAGCTGCAAAAGCAGCGAGGAGGAGAACGATCCACAGCTTCATCATTAAAGTCAAAATAATCGCAGTGGAAATATTTCAACTTCCTGTGTTTGTCTTCAGTCCGTCCGACGCAACGTCGAGGTGCAGAATGGCGTCTGGGCTGCCCGGGATTCCTTTTACTCCCGCAGCCAGGTGTGTCCTCGTCAAACCGGTTCCGAGGGGAAGGGCGAGGGCGAGGGGGAGGGGCGGCCACAAGCGGAGCGCGTTCACGTTTCAGGAGAGGGAGGGAGAGAAACCCCCAAAACAAAAGCACTGAAGTCCAGGTGAGAAGTTAAAATAGCGCGAGGAGGTTTGGTGGTCGTGGTCCTCTCGCGTGGTTCTTTCCTCTTCTGGTTTCTTCAGTTGTCTTGTTGAACGGACAGTGCGCCGTTATGAAGTCAATTTAGAAGACAGGTAGTTTCATGACGTTGTCGTTTAACATAAAGGGGAGGGGCTACTGAAGGGCGTCAGGCTTCCGCTTGAACCATATATGGTCGTCGCTTTTCGACCTCGGTTTCGACCTGAAAAGTGTCTTGTTGTTGTTGTTGTTGTTGTTGTTGTTGTTGTTGTTGTTGTTTTTTCAGGTCTATGTGAGAAGTTCGACGGCTCGATAGAAATGATAAAGGAGTTGTCAAACGCTCCTATAATGACTGCAATGAAACAAAAACAATTGCTGTTTACCTGTGTGACGTGTTTGTCTTATTTTCCGTATGATTTATGTCAGTGAAGGTTCAGCTGGTGCTCTCCCCCCCCACCCCCCCTTACAAACTGTCAGGTATCGTGGTGATGACGTCATCAGGCGTCCCAGTGAGGTTGTTTACATGACAGAAACCAGAGGCGGTCGCAGGGTTTGTGAGTCACATTGCTTGCTGTCACACCTGAGTCACCGGTATCATGAAGATGACATATGGAAAAATATTCCCACGAGGTGCAACTTGTGTGTTTTTTGTTATATAATCTCCACATTGATCAGTGTAAAATACACATACACACATTAGCATTGTAATGTCTGTAGAACCCTAGAAGATGCTTTAGCAGGGCCAGTTTCAGTCAACTTGGGGTTTTCCACTCCACAGGGGCCTGGTCTCCACCTCAGCTGCAGTCACACCTGAAATATTCTATGACTAATATGATGTTGACATTGTAGGACCATTTAAACACAGATTAAACACATTCTGATTCTGAGCACGTGGCTCGGGCTAAAGAAGAACTCCATGGCATATGACCTGTTTATGTCCTGATTGTATATTGACTCTTAAATGGCATTGGACAGACGTCCCAGTGAAGAGCCGGTTCCCTCGTCTCGCGGTCCACAGTGGTTCTTTATGAGTGAAGATGAGACGACGTCAACGTGGCTGTGAGAGGGAGTCCCTTCCTGTTGGCCTCAGGTCACACAGACATTCCCACTTTCTCAGCCGCAGACTCCACTTCGCTCTGAACAGCGCAGGGCGTCTTTATTGCTGCGGGGAACCTGCGGCTGCCGAAAGGTTTCATAGCCTGGTGTCTTCTCCACTGTCCACTCAATGTGGGCTTCAGCAGTTTAGCATCAAAAGACCTCTGAAAGCATGTGGTGAGCACTGCTTTGTAACAGCATAACCACTGATCACATGCTGATATCTGCCTCAACAGGGTTAGGGTTAGGGTTAGGGTTAACTCTAACGCTAACCCTAACCCTAACGCTAACCCTGTCAAAATGACAGCGCGGCATTTATTCAGCAGAGGCTCAAACGCGCTGCTATCTAACGAGACGTAAAAACAAACAACGGCAGCTTATCTCAGACAGTGGCTCGTAAACGTGAAAGGATTTAGATAGTCTGATCCTAATCAACATTTACAACTGGCCTTAGCAGCCAATTACACGGTACTATACATACACAACCACAGTGCTGTGAAGGAAGGGAAATAATAACAACAGCCAGGGAACACAGCCATGCCTCGTCGCCAGAGAGACAATGCAAGTAGGGCATCCCCTGCTGGACAAGTCAAGTGAGTACAACGTCAGTGGCAGACAGAAGGAAAGACTTCTTCCTGTCTTGTGTGAAGGATCGACCTTCAGAACAAACAGAGTAAAGAGATTAAATAGAGCGATGAATATATTTATGACTCGTAAAACTCTGCAGCCTTCAAATACACAAAGTAAAACACAACTAACCCCCCCCCCCTGCTTCCCCCACACAGGCTATTATAGCTAGTGGTTCTGCACATCAGGACCCAGTATATATTGCAGCCTATATGTACAAGATAACATTTATTAATGTTACATTACTACATGACATTACTACATTAGTGTACAAGTTTTCAACTCTTCCCTGGTGAGAGGGCGGGTGAAAGTTAATTTTAACTCCTGCTTCCTTTGTTGACACCAACAAGGACAAAGTAAAGCTTCGGGGCACTGGTGCACCTTTTGTGTGGCACCTGACACATAAGCAGGGGAATATGGGTGTTCCCCTTCCCAGAGGTTTAAGATGTCAGGGCAGTGAGTGGTAGGATGAGTTGCTCCATTGTCCCATTTGTGAAGGACCGGGTTTGATAACGGAGGTTTGACTTTGCTCAGAAAGACGAGCGATCGAGAGGAGAGGAGCTTCCACTCCTCCTCTGCGGAAGACTCCAGGGCCACCGGGACACCAGCAAATATGTGGTGAGCAACGCATCTTTTCTAAAAGCAGAACTCTAAAGTGAATACCGACTTCACGGTGGCTTTTGTATGCAGTCATTGTAAAATGGAGCAGAGCAGCCTTGGACAACTGGGCATCTGGTTGGCTCGGGAATCCAACACGAGAAGACCTTGCCTGAGGTTCTGCTCAGGCAAGGTCTTCTCGTGTTCAGTGTCACTATGTCACTATGTAGATTTGAATGTATTTTTTTTAAGAGGCATTCAACGTGGCTGCCCACTGTCATTACTTGAGAGCATTGTGTGATACTCAGACAGCAGTGTATGCTGTTATTTAGAGCAGCAGAATCTTCGAGATTGTTCAAAGAGAGGATTTACATGTTGGCTGCCACAGAGCAGTACAAGTGTTTGTTAAATGTCCCTTTATGACAAATGCATTTGGGCCCATTCTCTTGCCGTATGTTGCCGTCAATGGAAGGAGCTGGATTGAATAGCCACCCTAGCAGAAGGCCTCTTGAAGGCCTCTTGTGACTGAATTGAGGAACTCAAACACTGCTGACGTTCCAACTGGTTGACTGCTGCGGTGCATTAAAAGGTTGCCACCCAGTTCCTGTGAAACGACCACTGGAGACACGGCTCGCACAGTCATCAGAACGCAGGCACTGAAGGAGATTGACTGTGACTGTGACTGGAAAACATGCACAAAGATCTGTTCTTGATTTTCTTCCACGGAGCAAACAGGAGAATTTGCTCTTTTGTGCAGCGAGGTGTTGTTTTTGTTTAAATGTCCGGCAATTGCTGTCCCATCCTAGCAGACAAATAGCAACCACTGAACTTTTGCAATGAGAGGTAAAGAGTGAAAAACACCAGTTGTGGAATTTCAAGACTATATTGATTTTAATAGCAGAAAATACTTTGCCTCAAACTCTTTACTGTCACAAATCGTGCAGTCTTGTTTCAAACGTTGTCTTCAGGCAAGAAGTGGTGCAGATGGTGAATGACTGTAAGGCAGCTGTCACACCAATCTCTGTCCTAGTTGCTGTCCCCTGGGGGGATGGGGCGGGGGGGGGGGGGGCTTGATATGATACAGTGAGCAGCTCTTGAGTGAGCATACAGTGAGCATTTATGTAACGGGGATCTGCATTGGCTCTCTAACCATCCAGTCTGCGTCCTCTCCGGAGACACAGACAATAGTCCCGCATGGCCCGGGGAGAATAATGACATTTAGATGCTAATGTAATCCAAACAAGCAGCCAGTGTGGTCGTTATTCTCCTCATTCAGATAATCTTACTTCCTCAAGCGACATGCTCTGTGCGTTTACACTGCGGGAAAACAGATTTCAAAGCAGAGTCCTGTGTCGTGTGTTGAGCTTCGGCAGTTTTCTGCTTTTAGCCTTCAAGATAAAAAAAAAAAAATGAATAGCGTTGTAGTCCCTCAAAATCTGGGCTCACATGTTGAACAGGACTGCAGTGATTCCATAATAGCGTCTTGTAGCACAACTGGTATGCTCTTGAAGTACTAGTTGAATTTATAGAACGATACTCCACAAAACCTAAGAAATACTTTTCTAATTTTCTGTCACAACACCTTTAAAGGGACTAAAAATAACCAGAATATCACAGACATGTTTGTCTGGTCATCTTCAGTCATCTAAAACCACAGTTTTTAATTAGACGCTTACCTTTACATGTGTTCAATTGTGACGCAACACCAGGACGTTGGAAAACAGCGCACATGCGTCTGTTTCAACGTCACCTGAAGCACCATGAGTTTAACTGACCTACATAAGAGAGAGCTTTGAATTGGAAAAGCTTTCCTCCTGACATTTGGACCTAAACTTACAGAGCGAAGGCCAAACCTCAGTGGTCAGACTAATGCTTGCTAGGTAGTCCGTGACTCCACTAGGTCGTCCATGACTGCGCTGTTCTTGCGTCGACAGCTGCTTCTCCGCTCTGGCTGTGGTGGTGGAAGAGGAACAGTGGGGAAATAGCTTTGTCTGGGTGACACACAACTGTAACAATATACACTCAAATATTGTTCACTGTTACAAAAGAGGGCTGCGGAACAATTGAGCGCAGGTCGCACACCTTACATTGAGGTCAAAACTGCAGTTAATGTTCTATTTTCGAGAGAGCTGCATGACACAGACTGATGTCAGGCTGTGTAAAGCAGTGGAAGCGATGCATGGTGATCACACATCCTGTGTATTTGCAAGAAAGTGAGAAGTAACTCGCGTTAGCAGTTAATGACACCTGCGTCGTCTGCATTGTTTCATCAGAGAAAGAGTATCAAGTAAAGCCACAATGTTCATTCTGTTTTCTAATAAAGTTTTCCTGTTCTTCTCAGGTTTTCATTTCTGTGGTTGCTCAGTATTTTTGCAGCTGTGGAATACTGCTGTGCAGGTATCATCATTGCCACATTTACCCGTTTTGAAAATGCCAGGTTTGGCTTGATGGCAAATAATCAGAGTCTGATTATTTTTCTGATTTCAGTTGCCGACCCCAGGGAGTGCCAGGCAGCGGGCAGCAAGTGCCATGCTCAGGCCGAATGCCTGAAGGTTAAAAACAACTTCACTTGTGCATGTCGCATGGGCTACCAAGGCGATGGTTTGCTGTGCAGCGACATCGACGAATGCCAAAGTAAGCTGCACAGCTGTCACCCGAAGGCTCGCTGCAAGAACACCCTGGGCAGCTACAGCTGCGCCTGCGTCAGCGGATACGTGGGAGACGGCACCAACTGCCTGGACATTGACGAATGCCAGAAAGAAAACGGGGGTTGCCACGCCAACGCCATCTGCACCAACTCCGAGGGCGGACGACAGTGCCAGTGCGAAGGTGGCTTCAGCGGTGACGGCTTCCAGTGCGCCGATGTGGACGAGTGCTCCAACCAAAGAATCTGCCATTGGAATGCCACCTGCATCAACAACCCTGGCTCCTACGTGTGCACGTGCAATGCCGGCTACAAAGGCAACGGAAACTACCTCTGTCTCGACATAGACGAGTGCTCAGAGACTCCACGTGTGTGTTCCTCCGCACTTGGTTACAAGGGTTGCAAGAACTTGCCCGGCAGCTACCGCTGTACGTGCAGCAACGGCTTTGAAAGCAATGGCCAGAGCTGCGTGGACATCGATGAATGTGCCAACAACATCTGCAGTCTGTACGCGGACTGTGTGAACACCATGGGCTCATACCAGTGCACCTGCGACGCCGGCTTCGTTGGGAACGGCCTGACATGTGCAGACGTAAACGAGTGCAGTGGAGACAATCGGTGCGACCCAAACGCTGTTTGCATCAACCGGCTCGGGAGTTATGAGTGCTCCTGTTTGGGGGGTTTCCTGGGAGACGGCCGGCAGTGTGAGGATATCGATGAGTGTGCAACACCCGGCATCTGCCCATCTACCACCACCTGCGTCAACACCAGAGGCTCATTCTACTGTGACTGCGGCCTTGGCTTTGTCTTTAACAACTCTAAGTGCCATGACTTGGATGAGTGCGTGGCAGGAAGTTGCAGCCCCTACGCAATCTGTACCAATTCCCCCGGCTCCTTCTCCTGCGAGTGCGCGGCAGGGTACCGGGGCAATGGTTTCACCTGCGAGGATGTGGACGAGTGCTCGCTCATGACGCAGTGTCACTCTAATGCCTTTTGTGTCAATCTCCCAGGTTCCTACAAATGCACCTGCCAGGTAGGGTATTCTGGAGACGGGGCAACGCAGTGCAGCGACGTCAATGAGTGTCTGGTCGACAACGGAGGCTGCAGGAACAGAGCCACGTGTGTCAACAGCAAGGGTTCCTTCTCGTGCCTGTGCGAGCCAGGTTTCACCCTGGTCAATCAGACTCTTTGTCAGGATGTAGACGAGTGCACTGAAACGGACAATCCCTGTGGCGTGAACGAAGAGTGCAAGAACACTGACGGCTCGTTCGAGTGCCCCTGCAGCGTTGGTTACTACCACCCTGCCAAAGACATGGACTGCCTCGACGTGGACGAGTGTAAAGACGACCCTTGCCACGTCAACGCCACGTGTCTCAACACCATCGGCTCCCACACTTGCACCTGCAAGCGAGGGTTCTCGGCCGATGGCGACCAATGCGAGGACATCGATGAGTGTTCTGCCACAGGGACCTGCCACCCGCGGGCCCTGTGCACAAACCTGATCGGAGAGTACTTCTGCTCCTGCCAGCGGGGCTTTGAAGGCGATGGCTTCTCCTGCGTGGATGTGGATGAGTGCGCCGTCACAGATTCCAGCTGCCCGTCGTTTTCAAAGTGTGTCAACTCCCCAGGGTCTCACGTCTGCTCGTGTCTGAATGGCACAGTGGCCCTCAACGAAACTTGTGCGCCAGCAAGTCTGTCATGTGACCCTGCCTGCCACAGCCGTGGCCTGTGCCACCCGTCGCCTGTTGGATACCAGTGTGTGTGCGATCTGGGCTACGTGGGCGATGGACTGACTTGCTCCGACATTGATGAGTGTCAGAGGGAGAACGTTTGTCCTGAAAACGAAACGGAGTGTGTCAATATCCCCGGATCATTCTCCTGCGTTTGCAAGAAAGGCTACACCCTCAACAACACCGAATGTTTGGGTAAAGTCATTTCAATGTGTAACCTTTCTTTCTCCAAAACATTACTTGAGTTTCATTAACAATGCACAATATCATCAACATATATTGTCGATGAGCAAAGTTTTAGCTCAATGTTATGTTAGAATGTTTTGACACACTATGTTGTTTGTGTCACATCATCACACAAAGATAAAAATACAAAAGAGAACAAGTGTAGGACTTTCACGACAGTGACGTGACAGTTTTTTACCATAAGACAGAAGAATTTTTGGAAGCACTGTATAGCACAGTTGAACCTTGATTGAGTTACCTTTGGCGGAAAAGAGACTTAGTCATGGTTAATAACAACAAATGCTGGTTAATGTGTATGTTTGTTTGCTTCCTCACTATTTCACTTTTCCACGATCTTTCTAGATTTGAACGAGTGTGAGACTGGGCAGCAGGAGTGCAGTGAATTTGCCCAGTGTGTCAATACGATTGGCAGCCATTCCTGCCGCTGCCTGAGTGGCTTCACGGGTGACGGGAAGAACTGCTCAGGTACAGGTCTTTCTTTTCCACTGTACAAAACCTTACTCATACTGCTTGTTTACCCTCATATGCAACCTTCTTCTGTGAGTTTTCTTTAGCGCCGTTCAGGACTATTTTCCTGACACTTTCCCATTTTGGATAAATTATAGACTTTGATGAGTGCCGAGTCCAAAACGGAGGATGTCATCCAGATGCCAGCTGCACAAACACGCCTGGATCTCGCTCCTGTGCCTGTCCACCCGGCACGCAGGGCAATGGCTTTGAGTGCCAGGATGTGAATGAATGCGAACAGGACTCCACCGTGCCACACAACTGTAGCGCTCAGGCATTGTGCCGCAATGCTAATGGATCCTACAGCTGCCACTGCCAGGCTGGATATCGGGGAGATGGTTTTGTCTGTGATGATGTGGATGAATGTCAGAACACCGCGGCTTGTAGCAGAAACATGACATGCAGCAACGTCCCTGGCTCCTACACGTGTTCCTGTATTTTAGGAATGGTGTACGATAAGGGCACGTGTGTGGGTGAAGGCATTTGCCTGAATGCTAGCCACGGTTGCCATCCCCTTGCTAAGTGCTACCAGCATCAGGGATCTTTTTACTGTCAATGTCAAGTTGGCTTTGAAGGAAGCGGCACTGAATGCCGGGACTTGGACGAGTGTGAACAGTCGCAGGTCTGTCCCTCTTTCTCACACTGCGTCAACACTAATGGTTCCTACATGTGTGAGTGCTTGGATGGCTTTCAGCGCAACGGAACACAATGTCAGGACTCAGACGAATGTGCGACGGGAGACTTCACGTGTCCGCTCAACTCCACCTGCACTAATACAGTCGGGAATTATGAATGCACCTGTGACAGGGGCTTCGTGAGCGACGGCTCCTTGTGTTCGGACATCGACGAATGCACCCTCGATCCCGTCCTTTGCCGTAATTACTCAGACTGCGTCAACACAATGGGATCTTTTGTGTGTGAGTGCTGGGAAGGCTTTCAAGACAACAACAGCAGCAACTGTGACGATGTGGATGAGTGCCAAGACAACTCGACATGCCCTCAATATAGCGAGTGCGTCAATACCAACGGAAGCTTTTATTGTGTTTGTGACGAAGGATTTTCCAGCATGCAGGACGCGTGTGTGGATATTGATGAGTGCGGTGATGTAAAGCTGGGGGCGCTCTGCTCCAATGGAACATGTATGAACACTGCCGGCTCCTTTTCCTGTGACTGCTTCCAAGGCTTCTGGTACAATGGCTCAGACTGCATGGACGTAGATGAGTGCTCGGTCTCCCTCAGCTCTTCAGTATGCCAGCCTAATTCATGGTGCATGAACGTCCCCGGGTCGTATCGTTGCCTGTGCGATGAAGGTTTCACTCTGAGTGAAAGTGAGTGTCGGGATGTGAATGAGTGTGATGACACAGATCGGAGCCCTTGCCCTGAGCACTCATTGTGTAACAACACAGTCGGTTCATTCCTCTGTCTGTGCCACCCCGGCTACGAGCCGAATGTCTCGGGCTGCAAAGACATTGACGAGTGTGAAGACAACACCACCTGCCGCTCAGACCAGGTGTGCACCAACCTGCCAGGAACACACAACTGCTCGTGCCCTCTGGGCTATCACGAGGAGGACCAGTCGTGTGCCGAGACCGATGAATGTGAGACTTTGCCGTGCTACCCTTTGGCCCAGTGCTGGAACACCGCGGGCTCCTTCTCATGCCACTGCCCAACAGGCTATACAGGAAATGGGTCGTGGTGCCAGGATCTGGATGAGTGTGTTGCAGCGACCAAACCGTGCCACTCCCAAGCTCTCTGCTATAACACCCCAGGCTCATTTCTATGTAGATGTAATGCCGGTTTCATAAGTGTAGGGTCACAGTGCGTAGACTTGGATGAATGCCTGCAGGCTGACGATTGGTGCCATCCCGCCGCCACCTGCTCCAACCATATAGGCGGCTTTGAGTGCCCCTGTGGTCCGGGCTGGATTGCTACCAAAGACAATGGTTTTGGTCAAGACGGATGTGTGGACGTGGATAAGTGTATGCCACCTGCAACATGTTCTGGGCAGGCAACCGGCTGCACCAGCCTGTCAGGGTCTAACAACGGCTCTGTGTGCAACACAATGATCTGGAATGGTTTGCTATCTATATTTCTTTTGCTGCTAGAGTTTACTTACACTCCCTGATATCTTTTTGCATCAGAGTTTGATGCTTGAAGATGATTATGATAGAATCCCATCCTATCTTCTCTAACAGAAAGTGACATTCAATAGTCAAGAGTTGCTAGAATTTTTTCTTTATGATAGTTTCAAAATCATCAGTATTTTTTAAAGCTGCCTTTACTTGGTACACGCATGGTAAACAGGCAATACAATTATTGCAAACATTACAAGTTGTAAACCCATGCAGTGGTGACAGTGGTGTTGCCAGTCACAGCCCTGGTTGGCCAGTGCCACCCTCACGAGTCACTGGCCAAAACACATGATAATCTTTTTAATATATCAGAACTCTTAAGAAGTAAATGCAACATCGACTGCTTGTTTAATATGTCATCACATTAAACGTTATCAACAGTAGCACCAAACTCTAAAGGAGGAGTTGGTTCCTCCGGTTCTGAAACTTGACTTAGCTCGCACATTTTCACCTGGCAGAGACAAGGGCCCAACACAGTCAAGTTTAGCCAGCAAGTCCTGATGGGCCATTCACTTTTACACAGGTTCACCAAAGATACGATTTCTTCCACTACACTGGCTTGTAATAAGTTGACTGATCATGTGCTTGTTTGTTTTACCGCTCGACTTGTCTTTGTTGATCCTCCCTAAAGAAAGCAACCTGTTCCCTTTTGGAGAAGAGGTCGGTGATGCAGAAGTTCAAATTGATAAAGAAGATGGAAATTCCCCTTACATCACACCACCTCTGGGGTTTCCCTTCTTGGGAAAATTATATGACAGGATTTATGTAAGTCATTATGAGTCAATTGATGAGCGTCCTTACTGACATTAGAAACAAATCAAACTGAAGAAATGAGAAAGTATTTGCCCGTGTCAGTGTAAGAACGTCCCAGATATTCAAAGTGCTGTTTTATAGCGCACGGTAAACATTTTATTAATGGACATTGCTCAATATGGGTGAACAGTGATGAATGTTGCATATCTAACCTGCATGCAAACCCCTTGTCGTCTCAGTTTTCAGATAACGGCCTTGTCCAGTTTCAATCAGCTGCTGAAAATGAACAGTATCTGTTTCCAGCTCCACTTGCCAGCGGTTTCCCCAACATGAATGTGTCCCTGTTAGCACCGTTTTGGGACGATGCTGATCTCACCCTAGGGCAGGGACGTCTGCTCTATCAGGTCCATCATCAATACATAGATCAGATACACGCTGGTTAACCGGCTGTGCTGCATTAAAGATTGTTTTTAACAACTGCCACTCCTGATCCACTTTTCTCCCTCTAGGAATACCATGAGCGGGACAACATGGACATCTACTCTCAGATAGTGTTCAATCGTACAGCAGGCAAAGTGACCATGTTTGAGGAACAAAGAGGCAACCCTGCCTTTTCCCCTCTGTGGATGCTCAAAATCACCTGGGACCACGTTATGCCCGTCTGCTACCAAAACATCAACCAATCAGAGGTGAGAATGTGCATGTTCTTACCCTGTTATAGGGAGAGGATCAATACCTGCTCATTTCCAGAGCCATGTCATTGCACTCAATGATGTACGAATAAATACAACACGTGACAAATCGTGTTTTGTTTTGCTTTGTTTTTTAAAAAGAATCCGTGAGGCTTGTTAGCTAGCAAGCGTGTCTTACTTGGTCCTGTGCAGTGTGATCTGTGCTACAGTTAACTCAAAGAAGCTTTGCCACCTTGGCACTGTTTTACACTGTTTTGCAAGCAAACATGAAAGTGAGTTAAATACTTTCATCAGTTAGGTTGCTGATGGAATTTAACAAGCACCGTCTTTATAAACTACGTTAAACTGTGACCTTTCCAATTCATTTCCAGACAAACACTTTCCAGTGTGTCCTTACCACAGATGGGGTGCGCTCATTTGCTCTCCTGCAGTACGGGGACATGTCCTGGGGTCCAGGCCAGAGGCTACACCATGATGCTCTCATTGGATACACTGATGGCAAATTTTACCACAGAGAGCCCACTGTACCTCCAGAAAACCTTTATGGACCCGGAGGCAGATACAGACCCCAGCAGATAAGAGGTTTCATGGGGAATGTTGGTCAGCTGCTTTATGATTTGGCAGGACCAGTGGGACTAAGCATGGATCCTGGCACCAGGTGCCAAGCTTGGGCCATGCAGGAGCCGGACCCAATTGAATGGACGGAGGGACTGAGCTTGTGTCCCTGTAATCGAGCCCAGGCCAGTGAGGACCTGTCCTTCCTGCAGGACTCCACTGATCCAGGGCCCAGGGTGAAGACATTGAGGGGTCAGAGGTGGGGGAGTGCCGGGGGCCATGTCTTTCACTCTATCCTGTCTAACAAGCACGGGTCGGGGAAGAGGTGCGTGTACGAACTGGACGGTCCCTTGCTGGCTGGGTACAGTGAGCGCTACTTCTTTGGACACAGTCTCCAACAACACATAGGTACGTAGTCTTCAAATGGCTTAAAGTTCCCATGTCGTGTAAGAGGATGCACTCTTTGTACCGTTGTCCCTTCTGCATGTGTGGATCGCACAGCAAAGCATCACTCTATCTTCCCTAGAGCATCAGTGTGTGTGTTTGATGAGATTCTTATTGACGTGAAGTTTAAGTCCATAAGACTTTAAGATGGATGCTCTCTATAGTACCAGAATCAACTCCAGGGTCAACAGTTGTAAAAGTGCTTTGCTTAGATGATGCAGAAACAGCAATGGCAGTTCTATCTGGATCATCAGAATCAGAATTCATACGACAAAAAGAAGAAGAGATGAAGGATTTGCTCTTTGCTCTCACTTCTGCATTTCCTTAAAAAAAAAACAACAACAACAAGCTTTACCAGAAGGGAGATAAACTCACAGGCTGATCAAATGTAAAGGAGCAACGCAGACTAAAGACCTGACTGAACCTGAGTTCAGTCTGTCCTAAGTTTAATGTGAGGTGCTTGGCAGCGACCCGGCGTCTCTGGGGCTCGGACCCAGCGACTCACACTTTCTTCAACCGTCTCTCTCCAGACGGGGATCTTCTGCCCTTTCAGCGGTGCTGCATCGATTCTCCTCTGTGCCACCTCTACCTTAACAAGAGACCACTGGACCTCTGCCAGGGTTACAGCTCAACACTCAGCACCGGCTCCGGCCCAGCCAAGAAGGCGGCGCACGGTGTCGGTGAGGGCTCACGTTGATTAGAGGAACGGTTTTAAGCAGCGCCGCGCATTCAAACCATGAATTCACCAGGAGCGCTGCGGCCTGTCAGTGGTTGTGACCGACTCGCGTTCTGTCTGTGTGCGCGTCCCCTGCAGCCATGGTTTACGGCAGTCTCCATTTCATCACATTTGATGGGACAGAATACTCCTTCAAGGCCCTGGGAGAGTTTGTGATACTGCGCCTCTCCTCCAGCACCGGCTCTAATATCTTCACCCTGCAAGGACAGACTGACAAGCTGCACGAAGACGCTCAAGTCCCAGTGGTGGTGCGCATGGCTGCCTTCCACCAGGGCATCGGCAAGGTCAGGATGCAGTGTGAGGACTGTGTGTGTGTGTGTGTGTGTGTGTGTGTGTGTGTGTGTGTGTGTCTTGGAGGATGGTTATATTTTGTAAACGGAGTGCATTGTGAGCACAACCTCTTCCTTCCTGACAGTGGGCTGAGGAGACTGAGGTCACTCTCCCTCCCTCTCTCACTCTCTCTCTCACTCTCTTCTAAATGAAGTTGGTGGCAGCTCAAAAGCTCAGGCCCTCAATGAATATTGGACATTTTACAATCATATCTCATTTCTGTGACTTCCTCTCGCGTGCTTGAAAGGCATAAATGTGCTCCAGCAGAAGCCGCCCTGGAGTCACTTAAGGTTCCTGCAGTCCTCGGTGTTCACGGTGAGTGACTGAGGGTGATGAAAATAAAATCCCACAGAGGAAATGAAACAGTGACCAATGATCAGTAAGTCTGTTGTGCTTGCAGTGCGAAGGAGTCTCAGCAGCCGTTCACAGCTGAGCAAAACGAAATCATAAAACATTCTCAACCACAGTGAACTCCCAGCATTGAGAAAGCTTCACCTTTTATTTCTCTTTCTTGTGAAAACACACAGTTCTGGAAATCCCTTTGTGACATCATGGGGGTGTCTAATTCCTTTCCCCAGCTTCGTCACACCCTCATGAACTCCTCACACACTTGTTGGTTTCACCTTCGCCTTGTGTGTGTTTTGGCTTTTAAAACACACAAACGTTACAAATAAGGGTTCTCTTTGACGGTGAGGCCGATCCGCCTGAGTCTGCGCCAGAATTGTGATTATTGTGTTTCAGAAAGATTTCGTTCAGTGCTCTGAACACGTCGGGACTCAACTTTGAACCCGACTGACTGGAGGTTTAGCGCTGCTGCTTAACAGAGCCGACCGTCCGACCCTGGCAGTGAGCTGAGGGCTCACTGGTTCACAGGAACGGGCCTCAGAATTCACTCTTTGCTTTCACATGGGGGATGTTTGAAGTTGACCACTGGCATTGTTTCAGGTTGAGTGGACCTGTGTGGGAAGGGAAGACGGACTGCATGTTCTGGTGGAGGACGTCCACGTCCCAGTAGGAGTTGGTAAAGATCCACACTCACATCTCACACACGATCAGGGTGCTTGTGTTTGAGTGATTAGTACTGAACTGTGCAACATGTTTATTCAATGTAATGCTTCTAATGAGACTCTGGCCTCAGGCCTGGTGCACAGGGGTGCAGGGGACTTTGCCGTGCAGTGCACCTCCCTCAATCGCTGTGCGGCCGTCTACGCCGGCGGCCTCCACGTCACGGTGTGGCGGGCGGCGGGCCGCTGCCAGCTGGCCGCCATGGTGGCCACCCCCCAGACCTACTACGGACGCACGGTGGGCCTGATGGGCCTGTGGAGCTCCAACCGCTCCGACGACTTCCTCATGTCGGACAACCTGCTGCTCACCTCGCCGGACCTGAACGCTCCCTCGGAGGAGGAGCTGCACCTCTTCGGCCTCTCCTGTGAGTGGAACCTCAGTGGTGGTCACCATCACTTCTTCTCAGGGGCCGGCCGGCCTGTTTTCCAGGGGAGGACTCCAGGAAGTGCGAACGTAGCGTCGCTAACAAAAGTTACACAAGCGGTAGTTTGTTGTACACATCAATGTCTGGAAGCCAATGGCCAGCAACACTCTGAGAACCTCTTGTCGTTGTAGAGGCCAAAGGTCACTCGTATTATTCTTGTGATGTCTGATTAAATCTGGTATTGAAATACTCCTGCAGGGTTTTTTTGCTGATGCGTGTACACATTATCTTTGGCTGACTGCTCTCAGAAGAAGCTCTTACAAACTACCAAGATCTGAATCCCAAACTCTCGTCTTGCCAACTTCTAAAAAAGAGTCTGAGTCACAGGCTTTGCTTCAAGCTGCCTTCTTCCAGTTGTCATCGAAAGCAGGAAGCGAGCGCTGCCAGATAAAAGTCCCCAGAAGAAGAAGGGGAGGGGGAAATACAGGAAGTGACTGTGAGCCTTGCTGATGCTAAAGAGTGGCTGCTACACAATCGGCAGTTTTCCTTGACCCGAGGGAAAGGAGAACGCTGTGATTTAGCGCTGCTCTTGAGCCAGAGTTTGTTGACTGGGTGGCGATGCGGTGCTAATGCTGCTGTCCTCATTGGCAGCGAGGAGCCTTTAGCTGTTGGGACATCGCACTGATGAGTTAGCAGAAGGAAACATTGTCCTCTGCTGTGTCTCAGAGCTGAGACGCAGAAGGTGGACTGGTTGTGCGTATTCACCACCACGTGAATACGCACAAGGCAAATATCCCAGCTGGCATGAGCGTGTTGTGTGTGCTGCATACACACACTCAGTACTCCAGTACCACAAAACACTGAGGATGTTGTCGTCAAACTTGTGTTTATCGAACAAATACACTCGTGTGTCATAATACACACATTAGAACGTACAGAGCTGCGACGCAACAAAGTACTAATATTTTGTTACTGTGCTTCAGTAGTTTGTTTTTTTTAGGTATGTGTACTTTACTTGGGTGTTTCCTTTTCTGACAACCTTTTACTCCAACTCCCTACATTTGCACACAAATACCTGTACAAAAACATGCACGTTACTTTTGTGTTTCAAGGTGTTTAAAGAACACAACTTCTGTCCATAGGAGTCTGTTGTGGTTGAAGTGGAGCTGTTGTGTAGCAAAAGGTGAAGGCGGAGGGTTTTGCAGATGCGGCACTCTGGCCTCTTCCATCCAGATTATTCAGTCAGAGTTTATTCATCATTCCAAAATCATACACGTTTCCCAACGTGCACTTTCTTACTTTGACTCGAGGAGTACAGGAGTTCCATACTTTACTCCTTGAGTCCAGAATGTGAATACTGCTGCCCCCTGTGGAGACATGGACTTCATCCTCAGCACCAGTGGAGGATCTTCACAGCGGCTGTGGTTATTGACCTGTCTGTGCTGAGTGCTGGGTGTGTTCGTCCCTCCAGGGTCAGTGCCGGTCCCGGAGAGCCTGCTGCTGTCTCCGCCTCCTCTGCTGCCGCTGGAGCCCTTCTCCACCGCCCAGCTCCTGGCCGCCGTCAGTCCGGCCCGGCTGGAGGGGCTGAGGAGAGACTGCGGGGGCTGCCTGCAGTGCGTCCACGACACCGTGGCCACCGGCAGCACTGAGCTGGGCCTTCAGGCCCTGGAGGCCAAGAACCACTACCACCACCACACTCAGATCTTCGGTGAGATGCTTGCTCTGAGAATGGCGTTTTGATGAGGGACGCGCCGGTACCACTCTTCTACAGAACCGGTGCAGGACTTCAGTACTCTGCGGTACCGATACCGAGCACCGAGAGCCGCAGACGCTCCCTGGTTCTAATTCAAATTCCTCAGCAGGACTTTCTGGTTTCACCGCTGTACAAACACAAATGTAACTTACAAACATGCAGATACATACACATACATGCAGATACATTCATATACAACTGCTATCAGTGTTTTGGTATCGGCACGAGCAGGGTCCTCCACCCTGGTATCCGAACCAAAACCCCACACTGGTACGGATATCGCTGTGTCCCTGTTTTGAATTGCGTTCAGCTTCTCCTAGCTGAGGCTGGTGTGACTGTCGCCTGCCAGGCAACAGCCCCCCCGCTGTGACCGAGCCCACCGTCATCCGCTGTAAGGTCAACTCCACCATCAGCATTCAGTTTGCTGCCCGGGACCCCAATGGAGACCCGGTCACCTTCTCCCTGCTCTACCCTCGGCCCCCAGGAGCCTCCATTAGCAGTGGTGAGACTCACACACACACACACACACACACACACACACACACACACACACACACACACACACACACACACGCAGGTCCATCCCACCAGACCCCTCCCCCTCCTCATCCATGGGACAGCTGATCCTGGTCTTGGTGTGTCAGTGGGACAGTGAGGCAGCAGTGCAGTGCAGGATGAGGAGTCAGTGGATGGTCACAGACACAGACAGACACAGACAAGCACAGACCAGGAGTCTCTGCGCCAGGCTGCATGAAGTGGCATCTATATCACATTTCTAGAGTAACAAAGCAGTCGGACTGTGCTGGTGCTGCTAGAGTTCACCACCATGACCACAGTCTGGTGAGCCAACACATCCAGAGTCCAGAGTTCAATCCAAGTGTTTGAAATGTCACGATTGAGTCAATTATCCTGCAAAATAGGAACTATGAAAAGACCGTACTAATAATGATCAACAGCTTTAAATGGTGTGGTCATGGTGTTGTGATGTTGTGTTAAAACAACAACAACGTTGTTTTGATTCTAATTTCTCCTGAATGAAATCAATGCACCAGACTAAAGATGGCAGCAGAGTGTGACCCCCGTGACCCCCATGACCCCTGTGACCTCTGCCCCAGGTGACGGCCTGCTGACCTGGACGCTCTTCAGCCTGCGGCCCCTCCAGCTGACGGTCAGGGTGAGCGATGAGTCCAGCAGCTCCCTGTTCAGCCCCATCCTGCGAGTCTGCAACTGCCTGAACGGAGGAAGCTGCCAGTACGACAGCGTGGTGGAGAACCACCTGAGGGGGAGGTTCCAGGTGAGCAGCACCTGCAGTGTGGTGGAGAACCACCTGTAGCTGCAGCTCCACTACCCCACAGCTCCTATGTCTCTAATGCAGCAGTATTATTGGGCTGAATGGAAAATGCTTTCATTTCATTTTATATAGTTTGAACTTTTCTTTAATGGAATTCCAGAATTTTTCTTGTACTCTTGTACTGTATGAGACTACTACCCCCCCTCTCTCTCTTCCCCCCTCTCTCTCCCTCCCACCCTCAACCCCCCCCCCTCCCCCCCCCCTCCAGGTGGTGGGGTGCCTGTGTCCTGTGGGATTCAGCGGGAAGTTCTGTGGCGCCGTTGCGGACGCGTGCGGTGGAACACCGTGTTTCCGGGGGGTCCGGTGCCGGTCCACGTCCGAGCCCAGTGGATTCGCCTGCGGCGAGTGTCCCGACCAGGCCGTCTCTGTGGGGAGGCGGGGCTACAAGTGCTTTGAACACGGTCCGACCACTTTGTCATCGTTCAAAACAATCGCAGCAAACAAACAATAGAATGCAAAGTGCAAAGGTCGCTGCTGTGGGTCTGACTGGGTGTGCTTGTGTGTGTCAGACATGTGCAGCCCACCATACCCCTTCCCCTGCCACCAGCACGCCATCTGCCGCAGCACCAAACACAACTACACCTGCACCTGCAGGCCCGGTTTCACAGGGAACGGGAAGAACTGCACAGGTATTGGACCTCGGACCTGCGCCTGCGGCCACAAGCGGATTTGTCGCGGTGTTTGAACCCACGCCCCTCTTTGTGTTTGCATCGTAGATATTGACGAGTGTGCGGTCCTCTCGACCTGTCCCAACGCTAAGTTTGAATGCAAGAACCAGCCCGGCTCTGTCGACTGCTCCTGCCGATACCACAACACCAAGGACACGGACGGATGCGGTAACGAGCCCAATAAGACTTTGACCTGCTTGAAAACAGAGTTTTCCAGGAAGTGGCTCCTCTCGCTGGTGGTGGGCGGAGAGCCAACTGGCTGGACCGCCTCTGTGTACCATAAACAACATGGACATCTCCTGTCCTGTGCAGAGGTGTTTGCATATGCAACAGCCACCAGGCCACAGTGAGTGCAGCCAGAGGAGTGCAGCCAGAGGAGTGCAGGCAGAGGAGTGCAGCCAGAGGAGTGCAGGCAGAGGAGTGCAGCCAGAGGAGTGCAGCCAGAGGAGTGCAGCCAGAGGAGTGCAGGCTCAGTCATTGGCTGCCTGGTAACCAGGCACAAGCAGGGCTGGCAAGAGTTACAATTACAAGTTACCTCATTGAAGACGCATTGCTAGTGTAACTATTGTAAGTAGTGTAACTTTGATTACATTTTGATTCCTTTTGTAAATGTTGAATAAAAGTCTTCAGTTCTGTTCAGAGCTGACAGCATTCAGCTCCCAGCAGCACTAAGAACAGCAGCAGCAGCAGCAGCAGCAGCAGCAGCAACAACAACAACAACAACAACAACAACAAAACTTGGCAGCCATAACGAGGTCACAATCCACTTCCTCTTCTCACTGTGAGATCACAATCAGGGCAAGCACTGTTTCATTTTGCATTCCACGAACCTCAATGAAAATATCCAATATAAAGATATGTAATACTGTTGCTGAAGTTGCTCAGACGAGGCTCCAGAGAGAGACTGGCAGGCGAGTGGTAGGGGGCGCTGCAACTCCAACTTGACAGCAGAGCCAATCACAATCATCAGAAGAGTATCAAAGCCTCATCTGTGGAGGGAAACAGCACCTTTTCTTTTCCAGTCATGTCACTGATTACAATTATCTCTGTTTTGTAATGAAACATACACAACTCCATTACATGTAAGCGCTCACTCCCCAGAACTGATCAGATCAGATCAGATCAGATCAGATCAGATCAGATCAGATCAGATACTGGGTACAAGTTGCTGTCTTTCTGTCCTGAACTGAAGTGTTGTGCTTGCCTTGCAGGAGACTCAGCCAATCCGCCAGGTAACCCCTCCCAGTCTCCTCCAATCCCAGCATGCAGCAGCAGCTCTCAGTGCAGCGTCACCGCTCGCCATGACACAGCGTCCTTCTGTCGTGTCTCTTGCAGGCGCCAACGTGTTCAACGTCTCCCTGGGATGGAAGAGGAGCAGAGCCAATGGACTTCAGCAGGTGTGTGTGCGTGGGAACCCCGGTGACAGAGTCGCTGGTGAGAATCTCACACGTTTTTTTCTCTGTGCTGCATAACGATGATAATCTGTTTCCTCTCGCTCTGTCTCAGCTGGTGGACATTCTGTCCATGGGCTTCCAGAACAAGTTCTACAACGCCAGCAAGAAGGAACCGGCCGGTTCCGCCGCCGAGGGTGTGTCCGAGTATCGGATCAACGTGTCCAGCGACACCCCCCACTGGTACATCAGGGACTACATGGCCCGCGTCAGCAGCCACTATGACATCGGTGCCATAGAAGTTGATGGTATCGTTTCATGAAGTTATCTGTAACATTGAGCCTTTTATCAATTTACCCTGGGATAAAAGGAGCCGGTGTTTAGCCTGAGGCGGCCTCTGCATGCTTTCCCCACAGATCTGGATGAATGCAAAGCCAACGAGGCCGCGTGCGTCCATCCCGCCCTCTGTGACAACACCTACGGAGGCTACAGGTGTATCTGCAATGGCACTACTGAGGTGGACAAAACACAGTCCTGCGTGTTAGGTAAGGATCCATCCTGCAGGCACGACCATTCGTTTGTTACGTATCTGCTAGTTTTTTATTACCGTCACAGTCAACACACCTGAAGACCTCACCAAGCGCCTTTACGTTGTTTCTGTTTGTGGTGGGATGTGCTTGTCCCGTTACAGAGAGAGAGCAGATGAGTTCGCAGGAACTGGACCTCATTTTGGGTTTGGTTCTGGGCATCGGCCTCCCTCTGCTCCTGCTGCTCCTGACTGCGATAGCTTGCTGCTGCTGCTGCCGCAAGAAGACCGTCAGCGGAGAGTGAGTACATCGCCACCACCAGCACGGCTTCATAGACACTGTTGAGCACATGACTCGCTAACTGGCTAGTAAAAATGAATGAGGTTGTCGACTACAAAGTTGCACAAAATCTCCAATGAAAAAACAATCAGGACACTCGCAGGCCGATCAGGACACTCGCAGGCCGATCAGGACACTCGCAGGCCAATCAGGACACTCGCAGGCCGATCAGGACACTCGCAGGCCAATCAGGACACTCGCAGGCCGATCAGGACACTCACAGGCCGATCAGGACACTCACAGGCCGATCAGGACACTCGCAGGCCGATCAGGACACTCGCAGGCCGATCAGGACACTCGCAGGCCAATCAGGACACTCACAGGCCGATCAGGACACTCACAGGCCAATCAGGACACTCACAGGCCAAACTCATCATTGGACACCAACGGCACCTAAAAGCTCTGCTGCCAACTTAATGGGCGGCCAGGTGAAAAGAATGAGGTTTCAAGCATATATTATGATTATTATTATTATTATTATTATTATTATTATTATTATTATTATTATTAGCTAATATTGCAGTGACACTCATACAGATGGAAGGGACAGCTGTGGCCAATGAGAGCAGTGTTCATTGAGTGAGTGACTTAATGAGCAGCGGTCACCTCTGCTGAGAGACAACAGTGTGAGAGACTTGGAAGACTGAAGTGGTGTCTTCTCTGTTGGAGGACGAGCTGCCCACTCTCTCTACGCTATGAAAGAGAGAACAGATGCATCCTACCTACAGCTCTGGCTTGAGTCATGAAAGTGCACGTGGGAACCGCTGAGGGAAGGTCGAAGACGTCACTGCGATGCAGCGTGGTTGTGATGATGGTGACACATGAGAAAACCTTCCACTCCAAGGCATGGCCAAGGCCAGGTCTACAAGGCATACAGGAAGTCACAACCACTGGCACTTTGCAGCGCGTGATCAACAGCCACCACGGAGTGACACAGTGTGTTTTTACTGTTGCTGGCCAGCTCGCCTGCCGGCTGGAGGTATGGAGGCTGAGCAGAGAAGCGGTGGCGGTGGCGGTGGCGGGGATTCAGGCTGAGGGTGCAGGGTTATATTGGTCCACTGTGTCCACGGTGCTGGGAAAGTATTAGATCGATGCAGGATTATGCAAAGCAGCTTTGGCCGGTGGAGCTCACCTCATCGCAGTGTCTCTGTGCCGCCGCCGTAATAAGAATAATGTGTCGTTGATGACAGCGTGTGTGTGTGTGTGTGTGTGTGTGGGTGTGTGGGTGTGTGGATGTATGGCATCTGGGCCAGGTGTTTGCGTGCCACAGAGACTCGTAATCCCCTCGCTGGCTGTCCCGCTTTCTGCGCTGTCTGTTTGCTCGACCCTATGGATATAATGGCCTGCAGTGGCCCAGTGGGATTACGCTGCTATAGTCCAGTGAATGAGATCAAGCAGAGATGCCTGGATTAGCGCGCTATGACAACGGCTCCCAGATGTATCTAGTATGGTAATTAGGAACTGCGTGAGCTAAATGTTGTGAATTACATCAGATGCATTCTTTTTTTTTATCTCTCTCTCTCTCTCTCTCTATATATATATATATATATATATATATATATATATATATATATATATATATATATATATATGTATACTGGCTTGCAGTGCCTTTCAAATAGCATGAGTCATAATCTGTGGGCTGTGGAGCTGCGAACGGCCGGGGTCAAGAAGTCTGAAGAGGGTCGAGCTCTCATCGTGTCAAGTCATTATTAGCACAGTGTAATTACACAGTGGTTCATGGTGCTCAACCTTCCCATATTGTTACAATCCTGATAAGTACAAAGACAATAATAACATGCAGTCAAAAGCAACCCTGGCACTGTAAACTAGGAAGCAGCAGCATCACACAAGCATCGAGGGCGTCCTCCTCGTTCTTCTCCTCACAATTCTTCCCGTCATTCTGCATCTCGGAATGATTTGGGCCGATCAAGGTGAGAATATGAATGAATATTCATGAATCGCTGAAGGATTTCACAGCAACTGCTGCCCACCTGATCACTTGTAAAGCCATTTGTTCCATTTATTACTGCCAGGCGTGCAGCTCAGTGCACCTAAATATAAGTGAATACGTCACTTTCTGAAGCGCTGGAGTCGTCACCTTGGCAAGCAGCTGGAACTCAGGGCTGTGGCTGCAGTCACGTGCACTGCTTGGCGTCTCTGAGTGTCGGGGGGAGGCCTTGCAGCGGCTGTGTGAGGGGGTTTTGGAGGAATCCTGACCAAAGACCCCGTTGTGATTATTTGAAAGGAGGCCACGCACCTCGGGTTTCTCCAGCTGCATTGCAAATTTCAAACAAATGATATCAAATGTGATTGCAGCCATTTGAGTGTCACCCTAACCCTACCCCACCTGCCGCAGTCTAATGCAATATATTTTCAATCGAGACGTTCGATGGAAATGTTTAAAGTGAACAACAGGGATCGGTAAAATACACACGCTTTTACTTTGGTGCCCAACCTTTACTTTGAAAGCTTTTACCACTTTTGCTCTTTCACTTCCTGCGTCCTGATTTCTTGTTTGTTCTATCGCAGCCTCCCGCACCTGTTGCCAGGCTACATGCAGGAGCAGCAGCACCCCCCCCCACCCTTCGACTACTCTGACCCGGCCCTCCACTACAACACACACAGCAGCCCGCGGGTCATCGACGACGTGGTCCCCCGACAGCGACACAGATAGCGTTGGCTCGAAGAAGGATGCCCACCACCTGCGGGATTTGCAACAGGAAGACATGACTCTTATTTATACTGGGACACAGAACCTTAAAGCTGCTAGAATGTGCCGGTGGCATTGGACTCGCCCTGGCGCAGCGACGGAGCCGCAGAGGTCCAGCTGGTGGAGGTGCTGCGGGGGGGGGGGGGGGGGGGGGGGAGACTGACTGGGCAGAACTCTGCTGTCTCGTTGGCTGGAGACGATGATGGAAGCCAAGCGGTGCAGAGGCCCCAGGCTTCCAGCTGATCCTCCGCCAAAGAGCGTTTACCTGACATCAAGCCCTCGCCCGCCGCTCCGGCCCGTATCCAGTGTCAAGGTCCTCGGGGCTGTGGAGCAGGAAAGGAGGGCGACTCCTTCACTTTCCTCCCTCGCTGCCAGGCTGCCACTCTGACACTTAGTCATTGCAGTGGGAGCTCACCTTTGTCACCGCAAAGCGTCGGCCGCAGCGGCGTTGTCGAGGAAACTCCCAGGGCGTCGATGATGTCATCGGTTATAATTGGTGATAAACGGGGTGATATCCTCTTCCAAAGGTGGAGAGTGTTGGAGTTAGCAGCCTGACACAACACAAACTGCTCCTTTCCACTGAATCCCTCCTCCTGCAGTGCTTTGTGCCTTTCTACGGCTCTGTGAGCATCATTGACTTTACTTCACCGTCCACAGCGAGTGTTTTCATGAACAATGCCATGAAATGTAAACGTGTCCAAGGAAAAGCACAATCGTCTTAATGTTGTTAGATGAGGTTTCACTTTTTGGGAGAAATATACAGCACTTTCCTTTTCAGAGTCTGTCGTTCTTGATGAGCTGAACATATTTAATATATATGTTTATTTCAATTTGTTTTTCATTTTTCTTTTAGTCATTGGTTTTGGGAAAGTGTCAGTGAGTGAAAATACTTTCTGGAAACGCTGAAACTCTTTAAGGTCGTTTCAAAGACTCTGCGGGCTCGTTGCCTGCAGTGTCCCCTCCGGCCACTGGGTGTCATAGGTGAGACTTTTGTGCAGAGCAGATGAATCGTGTTTGGCCATGAGTAAGGATTCATCACAGATGACGAGACGCCTGCTGTGCAGCCTTGGTTTGGGGGTTAGTGTTGAAGATCAGTGTCCCCTGCAGAATGAGATCATCTCAGCAGCACTGCAGCCTCTCCACAGTCACAAAGCTCTGCCTGTTGCCTTGTCTTCCTCTGCTGCATACAGCTGTCTCTCTCCTATTGGCTCCACTCAGTCCCCTCTGGGATGTATTGAAAGAATGTACACATGTGCAACACTTTTGACAGGATTGGCTGAGTAAAATTTCAAGAGAGGGAGAAAAATAAATCCAGAAGAAGAAGAAGAAGAAGAAGAAGAAGAAGAAGAAGAAGAAGAAGAAGAAGTGCTGACACCTGGCAGGAAAGATGAGAGCTCAGAGTGAGCAGCAGTCGCTGTTACGCTGCACTTCTAGAAGCTTCCAGGTTGCACCGTTCTACGTTCTGCTGAAATCTGCAGTGATTGAACTCCATCGCCACGCTGACTGCAGCACTCAACCTGGAGGGAAGCCAGTGAGGGAACGAGGGAGAGTGACAGCGTTGGATTGCGTCAGAGACAGAGAGAGAGAGAGAGAGAGAGAGAGAGAGAGAGAGAGAGAGAGGACAGAAGGGAAATAAAAAAACCTGGGGGAGAGCGAAGATCAACAGCAGGGATTCTGTTTGACAGCCAGCGAGTCTCGGATCCGTCCCTTGTAATAAGGCTGGTGGCGTGCGCAGGTTCACAGACACTGCAGCGTACGCCGCCGAGCCAGCCGGCAGATTCAGCGCGCTCCAAAAAAAAACTATGCGCCGTGCTTAACACTGTATCCATTTCATGGCAACATGATTGAAAGAGTCGGGGAATAACGGGCCTGAGCAAATCCTCTTATCAGATTTGAGGCCATTAATCATTTCTGCCTCACGATGTCATTTGGGAAAACGTGTCATTTCTCAGTAACAGGTAGGCCACACTGCCAGTGGGAGGGGCTTGTGTGCAGACAGTCTACCTTATACGGCCGACGTCCTCACTGTGCGGCAGTAAAACCCTCGTGTCTGCTCGGGAGTGGACTTGCTGCGGGCCCGGATGCTTTGCCCATTGACTGGGCCGCCACCCTGGGCCGCCACCCTGGGCCGCTGCAGCTGAGAAACATTACGGAGGCTCGTTAGCTCGTGGCTGACGTTGCCTTGAGGTCATAAAAAATACATGCGCACGCAAACACACCCCTTCCTTGGTCATATCTCCCACCAGTGTGTGTGTGTGTGTGTGTGTGTGTGTTTGTGTGCTAATCTCACATATTGGCACCCCCCCCCCCCCACACACACACACACACACAGTCACTGTGCGGATGTTTTAAGCAGGACCCGAAGCCGGAGCAAAGACGCTCACACAATGCGAGGGCCTTTTCACGAGCGGTGGCCCGACATCCATGACGCACAGACAATCGCCATTCTCCTCCATGAAAGGTGATCCGCTCCCCTGGCACGGAGCCAGCAGGTGCATTACAAAGCCTCATTCATTAATGATTGTGTGCGCGTCTTTCAGTTACACAGGTAAACATCTTCTCATATTTGTCACCATCACGTTATACCTCAGAGTCCTCACATGTCACCAATGGTTGGGTTGGGTTGGGTTGGGTTGGGTTGGTCGACGGATGAACGGTGACTACAAACTGTTTAGCAGTAAAGCTGATTTATTTTAGAGCACGATTGTGCAGCGCAGCGCAGCCACAGGCCGGCTCTCACGTGCCGAGCCCGCCCTGGTTGCCAAAAATTGAGCTGACCCACATGGTGGGTGTCTCTGCAAAGGGAACAATGCTAAATGCTATCAGCAGGAGTGGTGTTACAGGCCACTGGGAGGTGACATTAATGAAGACGGAGTGAAGGGACTTTGGCTGAGCCTCTGCCTCTGGAATAAAAAAAAAAGAAGACACCTGATGGTGCGGATATAAAGACCAGAGGAGGCGTCTGGTGAGAATGCTCAGTGGTGTCCAGGAAGATCTTGTGACCCTAACCCAGTTACACATTCACAGAGGTGATGCGAGGCAGCAGAAACATAATGAGAGGAGTGATTTGAAAAAAAAAAAGGAGTGCAATGTGCAATTACAATATTAACTTATCGTGCTTTGTTGGGGGTAAAGTCCTCTTGACTTGCGTGGTGGAGATTGCCTTTGAGTTTTATAGACCATTAAGCCACGCCTCCTGACTTTCAGTATTATCTACGCTACCTAAAGTCACCTTTGACCTGGAGCAGGTCCGCAGAGAGTTGGGGATCGCTGTTTGTCAACCTCGGCAAGCAGCTGATGCGACAGCATGGACAAACTGTGAGTGTATGAGCCCAGAGAACAAAGGAGGAAGGTTTGCTTATTTTAGATTATTAATAACTCAGCCAGACTGAACAATTGAGCCATTGTCTCTTAACAGCAGCTTCATTAGAGCAACCCCCGAGGATGTTCTGACGGCTAATGACCTGTAAACACAATGTGTAAATGTATCTTTAATTCCCTGCTGTTTTCAGAGAGGTGAATCCGCACACGTAAAGTCGTCACACACGCTGCAGCTTATCTACTCCTTGTGACGGACCTTGCGCCATCAACCTTTGGCGTTGCATAATCTGCAGTGACAAAAACTGGTGCGAAAAAAGAGAAAAACAGATTTAAATGAATAGGAGGCAATGTTCTCCAGATTAGGTGGCTGGGCGGGGGGGTCGGTGAGGGGGGGCTGGCTCATTTCAAAGCAGCTCAGGAGGGGGGGTCATGTAGCACAAACAGCATCGCTTCTGCAAGATAAGGAAATGAAAGTGGGAGCCACTTCAAGGCGGACTTTGCTGCATGGAGCTTTCCACCATTCTGCTCTGTTTTCTAGCGCGTGTGTGTGTGTGTGTGTGTGTGTGTGGAGAGGCCACGGTGGTTCTAGTACATTCTCTGAGAGCTGCTCACACTCACACATCCCTCGCCTCCCTCCTCCACAGCATCACCGCCTCGAGATCAGGCCGCAGACAGGTGGCCACTGGGAGACAGGCAGAGCACTCAGGCAGAGGCAATCAGGCTATCGCACACTTACATCCACACAGAGCTGACCCCCCCAGTCATTTGACAGCTAAGGTTGCTACACACGACTGCTAGCTTCAACAAATCGCTGTGCGGCAGCAGCGGACAGACCAACAACTTGCTCGGAATCCATGGGAAACTTTATGAAAGTGCAAATGAGCCACACTGGGGGTGGGGGGGGGGTCTCTCCAATGACACTAAAACACGAGTAAAACAAGAAAATGATCATTTCCAATAGGATCATAAATAATACAGCTGTAATCTGTAAAGCAACAAACGTGAACACACAGCGGGTTCGAAGCAGTCCCGCGAGCATTAACCCGCGGTGCTGTTCGGGGCAGATAACTTGTGACGCCTGTGTGGCGGCCCTCGCTAAAGACGATGCCCATACGTCTGCTCGCTATGCAACAAGCTCGTCTGCTACACGACCCCCCCACCACCACGTCCCCCCGGCTCTGACTGAGATGTCTATGGACAAGATGCAGCGCCACCGCAAACCATTGGAGTGACGCATTGCAGGTACAAACACACCAATCAGAGAGCGCCATTTCTTTCAGCTACGTTTTGTGTCCAAGCACAGCGTAGCAGGAAGTATCCGTGCGCCGCGACATAGACCGGCGGCGGCGCCCGGTATCCTTCAAAATGTTCGAAACACAACAATCCACACGGTCGCGTGCAGGCGTTGCAGTCGCCCGTGTGTTTTCTCGCACACCTGATACTCGTTTATTTTTTTTATAGTTTTGACACAAGCGTTCCAGTTGTACTGGCACCCTGGGAGAAGAGCGGGCGGCGGAGGGATACTGAAAGAGGAGGAGTTGTGAGGAGGGCAGCCGTTAAAGGCGAGCCTGGTTGCTTTGATCCCAGTGCGTTTTTAGCCTCCGAGCTGCTCGCTTTGCTACGGATTCTGTCTTGAAGCGCCCACCTCATCCTTATCCAAATGGTAAGAGAAACATTGCGGTCTTTAGGTGGGGGGGAGGGATTGCATACGACTGCGCGATCATCACGGTACTCGTGCGGGCTTTTATTGTATTTAATTTTTTTTATTTTTATTTTATTTAATTAATTTGTGAACCGTAACGTCAGGCGGTGCAGAGATTGAGGCGGGCTGGATCCCGCCGAACGGCTCCCTGGGTCAAGACCGCTATCTGGGCACGGGGAGCTGCATTCTGAGATTATCATCGCCCCCGTTACGCAACATAATTACATTTTAATGGTCTGTTGTCAGAATGTCCGAGTGTCGCTGGTTTCCTGGTCCGCTTGCAGTTAAGATGGTGGCGTTTTCCCGCATTTCCTCCGCACCACCGCGCTCCGCCACGCCTGTGATGAATGCGATCGTCGCTTAAAAAAAAAAAAAACTAACAAAAAAAACCCAACCTTCACAGACTGCAGCGTTTTGTCGCCGTTCAGTCGTCAATCACGCTGCAAGTTGTGCGGTGCAACGTTCGTGTTGTTGAGCGCCCTCGACTGTGTGTAACTTAGCCAGCCACGGCCCTGCCCTCTGATAACGGTTTACCGCCAAATCCACATCCATTCATTCCGTATGGCGACTGGGGGCGCCGTGGACCGAGCGAACGTGGCTCGGTTCTATCAATGGCGCGAGCAGTCGGGCCGCACCGCCAACACTCGCTTGTGGGTTAAAATGGCGAGCAGCCCCCGAGCTCGCCCAGCCAGCAGTGTAACCGTGTTACACCGTTACACTGTCACTGTAACGCTGTAACACTGTATACAGTGACATTACAGCGCCGTCAGTGCGAGAATTGGGTGGCGCTGAAAAGACGGATGTCGTGTTTTATTTTGTAATTAGTTTTTTTTTTTTTTTTTTTTTTTTTTTTTCCATCGGGTTTATCGGCGTCGGGATGAAAGTGGGGCGCGTGTCGCGTTGAGCCTCGCTCATTTATTAATGTATTCATTTTTATTTTTTTTGCAGGCTGACCAGCTGACAGAGGAGCAGATTGCCGGTAAGACCTGGAGCATTGATCACCGCAGTGCTCGCGCCCTGCTCGCCGCCTCGCGGCTGGATCTTCCCTCCTATTGGATCTATACTTTTGCCTTTTAAGGCGCTCCCGGCTCGCTCGCGCCCTGCGGCTCATAAAGCAGGAATGAATGAAAGCGCTGTTGCTTCCTGGCTCCGCAGTGTGGAAGGACTTCCTCATGGAAAACGCAGCGTTTTTCATGGGCGGCCACGCAATAGATGATGTAATGTGGAAGGCCGGTCGCGAGCCCTCGCCTCTTTTTTTTTCTCTCTCTCTTTTTTTTTTTTTTACACCGCGCTATTGTCCACGCGTCCTTTCCTCTGGGCGTGTTCTCTGATTGGACTGTTTAATATACAATCAAAAGGACGACGTGAGGGTTTTTCTTCGTCATGCTGGTGAAAAGCCAGTTATGTAAATCATGCAGGAAGTTGTCACGAGGCCTTATTGCCAGTATGCGTTGAAGGAGCCAATCATAGGACGTTAATGTGTCTGCAACATGGCAGAAACAGCTGATCAGTGTGCTGCTGCAGGCTGCTGACCGGCTTTAGTTAAAAACATTATACACTCTGCATTGTGACAGGTTTAGTGCTGTTTATTCTTTTAGAGTGGGCTGTAACTGCACAGTTGCACCCCCCCACCCCCACCCCCACCCCCCAGTGCATGCAGGGCTCTGCTGGCCCTGCCCTGTGTGTTTGACCCTGTAAATGGCCGGGCAGGTTGTGCGTTTTTATGATGTTGACAAGCTGCTCTCCGCCACCACACATTGCCCATTGGCCTCATCACACTTAATGAGTGTGTCATCATTCCTCATCCCTCATGGCTCCACTCAGACACACACACACACACACACACACTCTGGTCAGTGGCCGCTGATGTGGCCGCCGTCTGTATTTATACCCTCAGCAGCGGTGCTTGTTGTGCTGGAAGTTTTGAAGTACAACACCAGCGTGTGCCGAGCACCTGCAGAGTTCAGTGAGATAAGATGATGTGGCTCCTCGAGCGCCGGTGTTTGCTTTGCAACCAGTCATGCGGCGCTGCTCCACCTGCTGCTCCACCTGCTGCTCTTTGCAAAGAGGCCCATCCAGTTTCCTTCTCGCCCTCCATTCAGAGTTCAAGGAGGCGTTCTCACTCTTTGACAAGGACGGCGACGGCACCATCACCACCAAAGAGCTGGGCACCGTCATGCGCTCTCTGGGCCAGAACCCCACAGAGGCGGAGCTGCAGGACATGATCAACGAAGTGGACGCCGACGGTGAGGCCCGACGGCGCCGCCCACGCAGCCACGCGGCCCCCCCCCCCACTGAGACCACGTCCTGACCGCTTGCTCTTGTTGTGTTTTGAACCAGGAAATGGAACGATAGACTTCCCAGAGTTCCTCACCATGATGGCCAGAAAGATGAAGGACACAGACAGCGAGGAGGAGATTAGAGAAGCGTTCCGCGTCTTCGACAAGGTAAGACGTGGCTCGCCTCCCCGCGCCGTCACCGCCCACCCCGTGCACCTCTGCCCCGTCCACTAACTCCGCCCACCCGCCGGTGTCAGGATGGCAACGGATACATCAGTGCCGCCGAGCTGCGTCACGTGATGACGAACCTGGGGGAGAAGCTGACCGACGAGGAGGTGGACGAGATGATCAGAGAAGCAGACATTGACGGAGACGGCCAGGTCAACTACGAAGGTGAGTCCGGCAGGCGTCCCCGCTCGCTGCAAGTCCGGCCCATCGCGCACGTGCTGAGTTGCAACATTATTTTCTTTTCTTTTTCTCGCCCTTCTCCCTGCAGAGTTTGTACAAATGATGACAGCGAAGTGAAGGCCTTGTACAGATTTCTTATATAAATAATTTGCCTTTTTTTTTTCTTTGTGTAATTTATCTGTAAAATCTTATTAATCCCTCTCCGTCCCTGCCCTTACTGCTGTCCAAAGGAACTGCATGTAAACTGCATAGGCTCTTGTCCCCCATGCCCCCCCCCTTCTGTTGCTGTCATGGTGTTTTGGAGTGACAAAATGGTCATACAACCGGAAGCCTGCGGAGGCGCCGAGGAGCCAGACCACGTGGAACCTTGCCGTCTCGTGCGCTCAGGGCCCTCCGTGCACGGCCGCATCGGAAACCTGTCGGCCGGTTGTCGCTCGGCAACGCTGTTGGCATGAGAACGATGTAGAGGAGTTGAAACTCTGCATGGACTATGGACAAAGTATATGTGGATATCTCAGCATTGCACTACTGCAAAAAAAAATGACACGGGTGTATCTCCTCGGTACTCGTACAAACTCTTTTGTATCTGCTGTTCTATCTGCCAGGAAGTGACTAATCTTACCATGCTTTTTAATGTTTTACTCACGACTTTTACTTTCTTATTTTCTTTCTTTTTTTTTCTTTTAATGGCCTCTGGTCATGCCTCAAATAATCCATTCCAAGTTGTATATTTTTGTTTTCCAATAAAATTTACAATCTACCCGGATTTGAAAATTGTCTTTTCTCAGTAATCAACCTTTGAGTTTGCATACTTTAATCTTTTTTCTTTTCTTTTTTTTTTAATAATTCCCTTTTTGTATTGAGGACGAGATGCTCCTTTTTATTTAATTTGGATAGAACCCCACCCCCCACGCCCCCAGTCCCCTGTGTTGCTTAGATTGCATTTAAAATGTTTGAAGTTTGCCCCTTGTTGAACCCCAGCAGCACTGAGGAGCATCAGCCAATGCCTCTTAATGTTCACATAAGCTCAAATCTGTAGCGTCATTAAAATAAAAGCACTGAGTGGGATCAAAGGTTTCTGTTGTGAAGTGCACACAATGGTACTCAGCTGCGGCTTAGCCCGGTACCGTTGGCCTCCCTTTCTGATGTCATCGGCCGTGTGCTGCCTGCCACTGTTGGCGCAGCGCTGCGTGGAAGCCGCATCGTCTTATTTGGCTCATGCCCCGCCCCCCCCCCCCCACCCCACCACCACCACCACCATCTGATGAGGTTCAGATTCTGAGCAAACGTCTGAAATCCATGATGTAAATAGAGGTGTACCTGTTCTCTTTGTTGATTTCTGAGTTTGTTACAGTAGCTTGCAGAGATACAAAGTTTGTTATTTTGATGAATGACAAAATAAAGCTCTATTGTGGACCTCTACTCTGCCTCCAGTCTGCTTCCTACCAGCGCTGTGCTTTGTCACCCAAGCAAAGGTGAAACTTTGAAGATGGCAGTCGGGGTGTGTGTGTGGTGGTTGGTTGGGGGGGGGGGCGCTTCTGTTGCACTTGCGTATCCTCCAGTGGTCTTTGTGGAGACTGTGCAGTGTGGAGCGCTGCTGTTGGTGTCCTTTGTGTTTAATAATCTGCAGCATGCGGGTCAAAAATAATTGGATTCACGCGGAACAAAAAGGAACAGTGCGGCCCACAGCAATTTGAGCTGTGAACTGATGACACAAGTGCTTCTCATCGTGTCAAAAGCAATTATCACCAGTGGCAAAGCTGCGGTGGAGGCGCCGCGATGATCTGCTTAAGAAAAGCTGTGAACTACACAACACTTGCAAACTGCAGTCCCTCCTGTCAGTGGAGGTGGCTGTGCAGGACAACCGTGTGTGTGTGTGTGTGTGTGTGTGTGTGTGTCCTCCCGGGTCACATGAGACTTCCTTGACAGCCGTGTAAACAGGAATTGTTGGCTCCTTTGAAGCGTGCGTCTCGTAGCCGAGGAACACAGCGGTGTTGCACTTAGGAGTCGTTTGTGCGTGTGTGTGTTTGCAGGCTTGGTGACGACAACACACTCTGGCTCAGCGTATCACACAGGAGATATATCAAGAATGTCTTCCAGTGATACCGTATCCCAACATATGACCGATACATGTGATCAATTGATGGGGTGTGTTGGTCGCTCTGCCTGAGAGGAACTACCATGTGTGTCACATTGTTGCTGTAGTTTGATGCTACGTGGAAGTCCTTCCAACAGGGCCTTTGCTCGGTAACGCTGTGGAGTTTTTGAAATGTTTTTTCTTCCCCCTGCATGCAGCATCAGAAAGGAAGCGTCGCCTCGGTTCAACATGTGAAAGAAATCCCAGTGATGTAGAAACAAGGCAAAAGGCAAAAACCCAGGATCAGGACGACACACTCTGGCTCATCTTTATTCGTATCGTAAGCAAATAAGGAAAGGATAGGAAAGGAAGGACAATTAAACCTTCCAATTTGCACAATTCTTCCTTTTGACCTTTTTGAAGGTGTGTTATAGATTATGGAGAATGAAGCAGAACTGGTATGAACCAGGTGAGCACACAATGCACGTTCAACGCACCTCGGCTTACGTTCGTCCAAACTGGCTGTGGAGTCTAAATTTAGCCCCCCCAACCAGGCCGGCTCCTTGAAAAATTGATCGCTGCTGGAGTTGCTGCTATAGTAACGGCTTCAAGGAGGTACCGGAGATCAGGTGTCACCGGACCTGTGGCGCAGCGGCGGGCCGATAACCAGGAGAACAGTGTGGTGGCGTGGGGCACCGCATGAAAACAAAACAAAAAGCAATCAGAGACAAAGTCCAAGCCATGTCGTGGGCGGGGAACGCAGGAGATAAGGTAAGCCCAAAGAAGCGTTGCTAAGGAGATCCTTCACGGGCGCTGCTGTGGACACTCACCAGCACATTGCTGGCAGGAACAGCAGCACTTGACACTCTGGGCTTGGCTCGTGTCCTGTGCTCCTCTTCAGGGTGACGACAAGGTGGACCCGTGTGGCCGGGGCAGTTGGTGGCGGAGAACACTGAAAGTAGGTGTTGCTACAAGTGGACCATTAGTGAGCTCCTGTGTATGTTGTCACTGTAAAGTTTATTTTCTGTTTAAGCTCAGCAGTATTTCCCCAGAGTCTGCTATAAAAATACATTTCTATAAACTCCCACTGGAGAGGAGAGTCCAGTCCTCTTGCTAGCACGTGCAGCCGTTGTAATAACAGACAGGAATCATTAGTAATCAGTTGATCTTAATGTGGTTCCCCCTGCCAGGCTCATTCAGCCCTGAGCTGCCTGTCCTTCTCCAACACACCCTGCACCTTTAACACTGGTCAGTTGTGTTAGCAGTTGCAGTCGTCTCAGCGTTGCTTCTGTGAGTGAGTTGAGAGGGTTGTGTGCTGCGGCCACAGCTCAGCACCAAGCCCTGTCACTTCCACTCTGTTGTTGATTGGATGGACGGAGTCTTTGCATCGGCTCGAGATGTAAAGCGTTCCCAATAATATTGAAGCAGCTGTAAAGGATGAAGGCGTGTGAGAGATGTCTTGGTGCCAGTCAAGCAGCCAGAGAGCAGATCCAAGGACCGCCATCACATATAATAATTAGACTGCAACGTCAGGAAGAACAAACAGCAACAGTTTCTCTTGTCAACAACTATTAAAAGCATGGATAAATATATATTGGGTATGCTATAAAACAGTTATTGCGACACAAATACTGTATATAGTGGCATCTAAGATAATACCCTCTGTCATTACAGTGCAAAGAAACACTTTTTGAACTTTGAATCCAAGTTTTGTTTATGAACTGATTTGAAATTTGCTGTTTTATAATTAGTTTCTCATAGAAAAGTGGAACTATAGAACTTTATCAATCAAGAAGTGAACTGGAAAAGCGGACCAAAACAAAAGCAATCTAGTGAAGTGTCGTCCTTTCACCAGGACACGCCTGCCCCTGGCCACTACCACATCCGTGATTTCCTGGAAGAAGCTGAACTGAACCCCGTGAAGAAGACCTATGGCTTCAGAGGCGTAGGCAGAAGAGCTCCAACCCTGGGGCGGCAGAGGGCCGATGTGCTCCTACCAGCGGCACGCGACTCCTCCCCCCAGGCTCCGTCCATCTGCCAGCCATCTCACTTCTTCAGGAACTGTCCACGGCCTGACGTGGTGACCCTGGGTGTCAGGGACAAGGTGGGATCCAGGACCAGATGATTGAACATGACTGGTTCTGGGACTGGTTCTGTAAGGAGTGGTACCAGTCCAGTGCAAGTCAAGAGTTTCCGCCAGTCCGCCCACTACTACCCTTGCATCTCATTTCATTTCTTGGGAATAGTTTCTCAGCAACAGAGCGCTTTTATTTTGTTGTTTTGCTGTGTTTTCATTGGGGGGCTAGCAGGAACCGTTGACGACCGTTTGTTGATGGTTGCAGAATACTCTGAGCCGTCGACTGCCGGGCCAACCTTCAAACTTTTCTAAAGGATGAGTCACTTTCACTTCTACAATAATATTTAAAAATAGCAGAAGTCCCCTGCGTACTTTGCGGTACATGATGTAATACCCTATCTGAAAATACATTTACTCACCAGTCATCACCATCAGGTACGCAGACATTTTCTGATGGGGCAACCACTCCATAACGCAGTGGGTTTATTCAGTCACAATCCGCCTGCAACGGTTCTCAAGCTCTGAAGCTCGACCCTCACTGTGATCAATTCATTCAACTCGAGGCAGGTTTTACAGTGGTTCAGTGGCCAGGACCATGCATAGCAGTATTGCTGAAGGTTGACTGGATCCAGAACTTTGTGGTGTGGAGTTCTGCCTGTGTGGGTTCTGTCTGGGTCCAAAGACATGCACAGGAGGTGAACGGTACCTTTGACTGTTAGCTGGGTGTGTCTGTGAGTGTGAGTTTTGGCCCAGGCTAAAGCCGAGCTTCACTGCAGGGTGGCTGCCGTATCCTGCAACCCTGAGTGCAAACACACAGTTTTTAGTTGATGGATGTGTAGAAGAGTCGGCTTCTTTCTTTCAGAATCTCCTGATTGTCACAAACATTTGACTTTCCTTTCTGTGTTATCCCCACCAGCATATACACACCTCGCCGTGCGACTACAACCTGACTTCCAAACCAGTGGAGAAGACTCCTTGCAGGTAAGCACTCGACCCGTCCTTCTGTGGAGCTCTCCGATCCCAGCGGTGGAGCCGTGGATCAGCTCCCCTTGACCGACTTGTCCTTCCCCGTCTCATCTGCTCATGGCCTGAGAGACGGGGGGTGGGGGGTGGGGGGGTGGAGGAATAACTATGCTCTTCCTCACCATGTTTTTATATACCACACACACACACACACACCCTCCTCTCCCCTTCTTGCAGGCATGTGATGTTTCGCTCGACTGTGCAGCGGATCAGCTTTCCGCCTGTGAGTATCCGCTCACCAAGACTGCTTATTGGGAGCCTTTAGTCTTTCCATTGCCCACTAAGAAAGGCCGCTGTATTACAAGGCACTCAGAGTGGGTTGGGGTAAGCAGTGACGATCATAATCTCTCTTAGTTTCAGGAGATGATTCAGAAATATCAAACAAAAGCTGAGAAGCCCGTGGTCAACAACACTTTGATCGCTAAACGAATGCACAAACAGCGAAAGCCAAGTGTTTGGTAGGACTTGTGGTTCACCTGACCTGTATTTTCAGACACAGTCTATTGTTGGACTGGAAGTATTTCAAACGGATCTGTTTTCATCAGGCGTTAGCGTAAAGATTTTCCCTCACGAGTGTGTACGCGGCGAGCTACACGGGAGCCGGTGGCGGCGAGCTACACACCGGGGGCCGCAGAAAGGTGATCCCACAAGTGGTCTGGTTCTTCAGTATCCGGTTTAAGGAGCCCGCCGCCCGCACTGAGTGGGACGGCCAGTCAGCGCTGCTCAGTACTGCAGAGTGTGGCGGCCCAAGTGGCACGTCCACTCTGCTGTAGCTGTTGGCTACGTGAGCCGCGCTGGCAGCTGCCGCATGTTGACGGAGAAGGAAAGGCGCTAAGAAATCCCGCGGGTGTTATTACCGCCGAGTCGGGAGCGCTTTCCCCGATGTTAGCGGTGTCACAGCCGCTCCCGGACCGACCCGCTGGCAAAGGTTAAGCAGCCACACGAGGTCCCGGGGCGTCGTTGAAGCCAAGCGAAGCAGCCGTCGCCTGGACGGATGACCTGATGGGACGTCAGAAAATGGAACCACCTTCAGTGATTGACGACGGGAAGTCTTTGTCTATCCGAGGCAGTGGGCGGAGCATTAATATCCCGTCCACAGCAGAATCCAGTGGATTGCATGTGGCCTCATTTCAAGGAAAAAAAACAACTTTAGAAAAGCTGCGGATTTGTGGTAACAAAACAACAACGAGATATTCCCCCCCCACTCTCACTCCCCTTCTGATTTGGATCAAGGGGCCACTGTGTGTCCTAGATTTCCAAGGTTGTGCATTTCTGCAGTATCTTCTGCATCTCGTGTCTCCTGCTTTCAGCTTCTCAGAAAGACACTGATCGGCGCTGAGATTAAAACTGCCGTGATTAGAAGCGATTACATAAGACGTCTTCATACTGAAAGAGGAGTGGACTTCCTCTTTCCCTCCAAGCAACACCCAGTGCATGTTCGTCTCTCTCCCCTGGGCCCTGGGAGTTCCTGTTTGGTGGCTGGGTTTTCCCCCACTCGTGGATCCTGAAGCCATTGCAACTTCTTTTCCTCGAAGAATGAATCATCTCGTCTTATTCTGGGCGGTGGTGCAGTGGTTAGCACCGTCACCTCACAGCAAGGAGGCCCTGCTGAGGCCTCTCTGCGTGGAGTCTGCATGTTCTCCCTGTGTCTGCACGGGTTCTCCGGCTTCTTCCCAACGGTCCGAAAACGTGCGCGTGAGAGAAATACGTAGGAGCGCAGAGTGCATCTGTTTCCTCCCGACACGACCACGACGGACCTGCACACCATTTCCATTCCTGGAGAAACACAGTGTGTAAAATGCAGATCGTCAACCATTAATTGGCTGCTTGACGGATGGATTGAGGAGATCCATGAGGGACGACGCACTGAAAGCACGCAGGCACGCCGTCCACTGCGCTCAAACTGAGGACTTGAAGGCAGTGTTTGCTGACCTGGGACGACACCTCGCTCAGAAGGTGCCGGTCGTGATCGTCACCGCGTGCCTCCTGAACTCAACCACGGCGTGAAAACGACGCCCAAATGAGTTGCAAAGTGTCTGCGCTGAAACGGCTCTGTGTGCGAAGGTCCCGCACAGCTTTGCACACGTTGGCGGCCTGCGCCGGTCACCTGTGCCGGTCACCTGCACCGGTTCCCTGCGCCACACCGGCAGACATTTGACAGGGTGCTGTGAGCCACGGCAGGAATGTAGGCCACGTGCTTTGGCTCCAAACGCTCACATTTGTACAAGTGCCCAGCGGCTCCCGTGAAAATGAACCTGCATTAGCACCTCGGGAAGCATCGGCGCACGCGGCTGGCGAGAGCAGCCGGCGGGCGGGGATCGAATGGCACGCGATGCTCAGCAGCCGTCCTCTGGCACAGCGCAGCAGGAGCAAAAGAAGGCTCGCCGTGTCCCACCGCTCACTGCGGAGAGCAGCTGGAAATGAAGGAGGCGGCCTGCGCTCGGGGACAGGGAGACGGTTTAATGTGGCAGCGGGTGGCAGTGCTGTTTCTGCATGACGCCCTGCTGGTGGTGAGCAGGATGTGTGTCAGTGGGTGGGAGGAGAAGTGAAAGCACAGGTGAGAGGTGAGGGGAGTCCGAGCACCGACAGGAAGAGAGAATAGAGGAACGCAGAGACCAGCAGGAGGCGCTAGTGAGAGCAAAACTGATGTCGAACTTTCCAAAACCCACAACAGGATCCAACCTTTCAGCAAAGCAGCTGTAGTTTGATGACAGTGCTTGGTGAATAGGTGAGGATCTTGAGTCAGAATTATAATCACAACTTGCTTTTCAGCTCTTTATTGTCATGGCACAAAATATAATCAAAACAAACAAACAAACAAACAAAAGGATGTTGGATCCGTCCAAGTCCCAAGTTGCAAGCGACCTTGCGCTCATTTTCTGCGCCGCTTCATCTTGCCACAAGGCAGCGCTCTGTCTTGAAGGCAATGCTATTGGTGGTTTCACAGCGCAATGTCCAAACGTCTCACAATGCAATAATGCAAGTGGAATGTGAGGCTGCATCTGACTTGCTGTATTCAGTGGCTCTGCTCTACTGGTACCATGTATTCAAATTTAAATTCAGAATAAAGAAAGAAATACATAGAAATGATGTGGCAGAGTAACGACACAAATCAAGTATTTTAACGTTTGATCAAATTCAGCAGCATTAAAGCTTTTATTTATGATGACCCACTTCCTGTCTGAGACGTGACCCACTTCCTGTTACCGTTGCAAGACACGACATGCAGCAGTGAAATGGTCGGACAGAGAAACACGACATCTCCAAGCTTTGCAACAGTGTGCTCGTCAATAGAAGCTGCTGGGGTTGCAGTTCAGTTTGTTCACATCGAACTGCCAGAAATGAGTTAAAGTTCAATTCAAAATGCTAGGATTCCTGCTGGCTGGAGCCAAGGGAGGTGTTTGTCTCTTGAGTAATTGCTCATTGGTAATCTTGAGTAATTAATCTCTTGGTATTTGTAGTGAATCATTTCTCCAAAGGGGGCGCTGTGGATGAATGGGACAGTTTTTAATGTGGTGTGCTAGCTTGACGGGCCACTTCTACCGTGATCGTCAGAAGGTTTGTCTGATTACCCTGTGAGCTGTCCCCCCCCCCCAGGGCTTCCTTTTCAAATATTTGGTGCGGCTGGCTCCACAAAGACTGACAGACATAACAGCAGCAAAGGTTTCAGCTTGTGAGTCTCCTTTATCATGCGATGATCATGCATCATGCATCATGCATCATGCATCAGGAGAGTTCAACAAATACTTTCAAGTAAAAATATGATATGATATAATACTTTTCCTCTTAGCCTCAAATGTTAAAAAAGTATTTCAGGAAGTTTTAGTTAAATATTTGTCATAAGATATGTTAATACAGAGCCTGCTTTTGCTGACTACATGCAAAGCAGCGCCTTCTTTTCTTGTTTTAAAGTCTTCCAGTGTGAGAAAGTGTGTGCGCAACCACTCTGTTCAAACAACACGCTGGCAGGATGCGACTGAGGGAAAAATCCTCTCTGTGACGGCTGCAGTTGCAGAAAAGAGAGTAACGATAGAAGAGACAACTCTGTAAAAAAGTCAATGAGATGGTGAATTTATGGAGGTAAAATATTGTTTTCCTTTCCTTGGTGACTGGTAGTCTGAAGGTAATGTAACGTGCACTCCATCGCAGCAAGAAGGTTGCGAGTTTGATGCCCAGGCAGAGGTCTCTTTCTGTGGAGTTTCTCATCAGAGCATCGATGCAGACACCAGCAGTGCTGGTTCAACCAGGGAGACCAGGGAGAACAGGGAGACCAGGGAGACCAGGGAGACCAGGAAGACCAGGGAGAACAGGGAGACCAGGGAGAACAGGGAGACCAGGGAGACCAGGGAGACCAGGGAGACCAGGGAGACCAGGGAGAACAGGGAGACCAGGAATACCAGGGAGAACAGGGAGACCAGGGAGACCAGGGAGAACAGGGAGACCAGGGAGAACAGGGAGACCAGGGAGACCAGGGAGAACAGGGAGACCAGGGAGACCAGGGAGACCAGGGAGAACAGGGAGACCAGGGAGACCAGGAAGACCAGGGAGAACAGGAAGACCAGGGAGAACAGGGAGACCAGGGAGACCAGGGACTGAGCTAGCTAAACTCATTTCAACTCATTCAACTGCGCTGTGTGTTTTCACTGCGCCCACTGCAGAGGGAGGGACTCCCTCCGTGTCACTACAACCCTCAGACCGCAGCGGCCAGAGGCATCACTTCCTGCTTCAAGTCCACAGTACCACGACTTCACCGTCTGCTTCCAGTGAGTGGAGTTTCTGTCCAGTTCTACGTCCTGCATTGTGTCAGTAAATAAACCTACATCACGCTGACATGAAGCCAGGATATTAACGTTCTCGTCCTGATGGTTTTGTCTGTCAGGATGTTGCTGAAATGCAACAATGGTCAAAAAAACCACCAAGCAGAGTGTAAAGTTGAACCAATAAGATCTTTCCATGCTTTCTGCCAGTGTGTCTATCTTTACTCTGGCATGGACTGATGGAGTGTGATGCATGAATGTTCTGTGTGTTCCACAGAGCACTCCGGGTCCAGGAGCCTACGAGCCGTGCTGGAATCTCGGGGATCCGCTCAACTCAGGAACAGAGGACGCGTCATTCAGCCTCCTTTTCCGTGCCGGCCCTTAGCGGTCAGCTGATCGTGACGACAAAGCTCCTCGCCAGACACTTAGCCTGCAAAGCATATCTGTATACATTCATTCATTCATTCATTCATTCATTCATCTTCTATACCCGCTTCTTCCTATTCAGGGTCCTGGGGCTCTGCTGGAGCCCCTCCCAGCTGTCTGAGGGTGAAGGCAGGGGGACACCCTGGACCAGTGGTCAGTTCATCACAGGGCCTCATAGAGACACACAACCATTCACACTCACATGCACACCTATGGACAATTTAGAGTCTTCAACTGACCTCACATGCATGTGTTTGGAGTGTGGGAGGAAGCCGGAGAACCCGGAGAGAACCCAGCAGACACAGGGGAGAACCCGGAGAGAACCCAGCAGACACAGGGAGAACCCGGAGAGAACCCAGTAGACACAAGGAGAACCCAAAGAGAACCCAGCAGACACAGGGAGAACCTGGAGAGAACCCAGTAGACACAAGGAGAACCCGGAGAGAACCCAGCAGACATAGGGAGAACCCGGAGAGAACCCAGTAGACACAAGGAGAACCCAAAGAGAACCCAGCAGACACAGGGAGAAGCCAGGCCGGGGCCCCAGAATCCAACCCACGACCTTGTTGCTGTGAGGCGGCAGCGCTAACCACTGTGCAACCGTGTCGCCTATCTGTATATATATATATATATGTATATATATATGTATTGATGTTACAATGTGCAACATAAATCTCATAACAATCTGCAGGAAGTGGGCGGTCTCTTTGCCTTGCACCAACAGCACGCCGAGCTGCACTTGCTGCGCTCAGCTCGCTGCAGTGGCGCCGAGCAGGGAAGCAGAATGATGGGATCCGTAACAGCGGCCACTTCATTCCACTTCAACTGCAGCGTTCCGAGTATTCCCCTCCCCCCCCCGCCCCTCCTCCGTGCTGGCGCTCGGGATGCGCCGCCTTCCCGCTATCTCTGCCCCGCCATGCACTCGGAGCAGGAATGCTGCTCGGCCGTGCATCACATGCGCATAGCTCTGTGTGGCATGCTGCAGATAACACATTGGGTATTAAGGGGCCAAGGCAGTGGCGCACAATAAAAGAGCTATTCTTATCGCTTCCTCCTGCTCCCTCCTGCCACCAACCACACACACCGCTGGTAATGTCCAAAGACGTGTAAAGAACCTACGGCTCCGTCGAGGTTCTGTGTTTCGGTTCTTTCGGGAAGCAGTCCAGTTATTGCACGTGATGAAGGAATCACAACGGTGACAAACACCACCGCTCCTATTGACTCAAAGTCCGACTCGGCTTTGATGCAACACGTTTTCTTTTACTGTGATATCATTTGCATGTGGCTGCAGACATTACGGGGTCGTGCACGATGTTCAACCGTGGTCAGGAAGAAGGTCATTCTCAGCAGGTCCAGGCCTGGTGGCATTCACCTGTGGTGGAGCCTCTCAGCTGTCGTTTGGACAAAGCGGTCAGAATCTCTTCCTCCTCCGGCCCAGTGGAAAAGCTGCCCTACCAGCACCATGAGTAGCGAGAAGCAAGCGGCCCCATGGCCACTGGGGAGTTCTTCCCAGCCACTGTGGCATCTTGCTTGCTCCGGGGGCCCAGTTGCTTCTCTCTGACTGTATAAAGTGCTTTGAGACGCCATTGGTTTAAAGCGCTGTACAAATAAAGTTTTATTATTATTATTATTATGGGCCACACGGTGGCGCAGTGGTCGGCGCTGCCGCCTCACAGCAAGAAGGTTGTGGGTTCGATTCCGGGCCTGGGACCCTTCTGTGTGGAGTTTGCATGTTCTCCCTGTGTCTGCTGGGTTCTCTCCGGGTTCTCCGGGTTCCTCCCACACCCCAAACACATGCATGTGAGGTCAGTTGAAGACTCTAAACTGTCCATAGGTGTGCGTGTGAGTGTGAATGGTTGTGTGTCTCTATGTGGCCCTGCGATGAACTGGCCACTGGTCCAGGGTGTCACCCTGCCTTCACCCTCAGACAGCTGGGAGAGGCTCCAGCAGACCCCCAGGACCCTGAGCTCGGGACTCAGCGGGTATAGAAAATGAATGAATGAATGAATGAATGAATGAATGTATTCTTATTATTCTTATTATTCTTATTATTATTCTTATTATTCTTATTATTCTTATTATTATTCTTATTCTTATTATTCTTATTATTATTATTATTATGGCGGGAAAATGCACCGCGACCACAGAAAACACATGAAGAATATCATGAAGCGTTCTCCGGACCAACGATGAAGCTACCTAAACAGCCGGGCCGTCCCCTCAGCCGTCGGCGCCCAGCAGTGACGTCACCGCGGGAAACAAACCACAGTACGATGATTTGAAGGTGCTGCTTCTCAGACGCTGCGTCTAGAAACCCTGGGGAAATAACCAGCGCTGTCTTCAACTGAACATTGGATTAGCATGTTTGTCGCTAGGAGGGCGCCCAGCTAGGACCACTAGCAGACGGACCTGCTGCCGACAGAACTCTCTTGAGTAGAATTCTATAGAAATGGAAACATAGAATTGTGTGTTGGAAGCAGGACTTGGTGAACAGAAGAGCGCGCTGTGGATTTACGGTTGTACCCAGCATCACTTTTCTCTGTCCAGAGTTCGAAGGTCCACTTCTCCAGTCACGGTCCAGCGCTAGGGACTCTGCAGCAGTTAAACCATTAATATCAATAACAATAGACACCGTTGAACTACTCTACGGCCCAGAGTGACGAATGTTTTGAGCCTTTGTCTCCAGCAAATATTGGACTCGCCGCAAATTAAAACGGTCAACAATTAAACACCATAGGAATGTTAATATTTCCCTAAGTGCAGCGCAGGGGAGGGACTGTTTGTGAAGCAGCTCAGCTCCATATTAACATACCAGGCCCGAGGTCTGAGTAAAGAGTAAAGACAGCCACCCGACGCTCCGCTGCACTCCTCAACTGCCTGTTGACCTTCTGGAGGACCTCAGCATGTGAGAACATGTCAACCTGTCTGACAACAACACGGATGACAGCTGAGCCCAGCCTGGCATTCTCAATGGCCTCAAAGTAATAATGGTAATAATAATAATAATAATAATAATAATAATAATAATAATAATAATAATAATATGACCTGGCCACTTGTCCAGGGTGTCACCCTGCCTTCACCCTCAGACAGCTGGGAGGGGCTCCAGCAGACCCCTGTGACCCTGAATAGGAAGAAGCGGGTATAGAAGATGAATGAATGAATAATAATAATAATAATAATAATAATAATAATAATAATAATAATAATAATAATAATAATAATAATAAAAGCCTTCCTGGCATGCATCAAATTCCCATTTCATTTCCAGGAACTATAAAGAAAACCAACACACGTGTATTTGCTCCAACGACGCCCAATTAAAGGAAACAGCAAAGTCCATTCTTTGTTTTTTCTTGTTATTTTTCCCGGTGGACAAACGTGGCCCAGCTGCGCACGACCACGACGTTGTGGCACATCCAGCCGGCTGCTTTAATCCCCGCCGCTGCTTTTCTTTGGAGGGGGGTGGGAGGCTGTTGGTGGGGGGGGGGGGCGCTCTCCCTTCCCCTGCTGCCACTGCGGAAACAACGGCGCTGGTTCTGCCGACACAAAGACGGGAGGCGATCTCGTTAAGGGGCGGAGCTTTGCAGCCTGCGGCCGCCCAGGAAGGAGTCGTGCGAGTGCCAGCGCTCTGCCCTGTGGTCAAGGCACTGACCCCCCCCCCCCCTCCCCGGAGTTAATCCCTGCCATGGCTCCGCCCCTGCCTGCCCTCCACCCCCCTCCTCCTCTCAGTGATGTGTGCAGCTGATCTCTGACATCTGCCTCATACTGACGACTTAACACCCGCACCTCCCACAGCCTGCCTCCACCACAGGCCCCAGCAGCCAGCCGCTCTCTCGCTGTCAATCAAGCCCCCCCCCCCCCCCCCCACCACACACACACGCAGGCCAGCGGCTCTTTTGCATTTGACAGCGCCGGCTTGCAGACGGATGTGGAACCTCAACCGGATCCTGTTTGTCCAGAACTTTGGATTTACCTTGGAGTCCAGTGGAGTTTAGACCACGCACAAAGAACCTCCACCAAGTAAATGGTATTTTGTAATGTCCAGCACAGTAATGTCCCCCCCCCCCACAAGGTGTGCATGTGACCTTCCAACATCTGATGCTTTGTGATGCTATCAACCCCCCCTGAGAGACTGTTGGAGACATGCTGGACACACGCATGATGTTCTTACCAGTGTTGACATCATGCGTGTGGGCCGCGTCATGTGATGCCCTCTGAAAACGCTACAGGGGGAGTTTTCAAATTCAAACTGCGCTCCCATTGGCTGTCGCTGTGGGATTGGGAAGTCTGTGCAGAGGGATGTGAAGACCACCGCCCACACATGCTGCAAATACATTGTGTTATTTCTGCACTATTTCCTCTCTGGCAAGGGAGGGTGGGTGGGTGGGGGGGGGGGGGGGGGGGGGGTTATGTGAGATTTAAAATGCATGCGATGCCGGCGAGGAGGAAATCCATCATTTGAAGGCCCTGCGAACATCTGGTGTGGAGCGAGAGAAGGTCCGACCGCCGGCCCCAAAGACCACCTCCAGCGTTCAGGGGGCGGTGCTTCATGACGTACAGTCCACCTCTAGAAGGTAGCCTCACGAAAAAACCAACACACACAACCCCCAGCGGAGGTCTGGGTTCACTCGGTTCTTGGCAACCTTACAACAGGGACACCATCCTGCGACTCAGCAGGCACACAGCGGGGGGGTCCAGAGCGCCGCACGTCACGCTGGCCTGCGGCTATTTGCTCGCAAACAGTGGCGCAATCTAATGCGGGGGCGGGACGACTGGCGTTGTTGGAGGTTGAGCCGGGGTTGAAGGTTGCAAACGGTGGAGGACCCCCCAGAAATGGCCTCCCGCTACTGTTTGGGCTTCACTCTCCCAGCATGCCTTGCTGCTGCTGCTGCTGCCGCTGCTGCCACAAGCAGGAAGAGGCGGCAGGTTTAGAGGTGCCCCACCCCCACCCCCCCGCCCTCTTTAAAGACGGGGTCACATTCTCTCTCATCACCACAGCCTCCACTAATGCTTGATGAGCGGCTCGCAGTGGAATCCAGCAGGTGGTGTGACACCCCGAGCAGCCGGCCGGGTCACCAGGTGTCCTTTTACCCCCCCGCCACCCCAAGCCGTTGACAGACGCACCGGAGCAACGTTACGCTTCTATTAAATGACTTTTAAATGTTTAATCGTCTCCAATGACCGCCTGTTAGCGTTTAAGAGGGCAATGGTGCGGCAGCGCTGCGGGCCGCCGGCCAGTCAGGTGAGTCCCAGTGACTGACAGCAACACAGGGGCTGATTACTTCCTGTACTGACTGTCAACGTTTTAGAAATAAAGGTCAGAACAAAGAAGAATAATGAATTACGTAACACGGCAACATGAAGGTTTAAGTCGTGCAGAAGAAAAGCCTTCTCAAATAAAAAGAGGACAGAGGAGGAGGGACGAAGGCAACTCAACAGAAGAGCACCAGCAACACTCAAGCATCCGTCTCAGAACTATGACTTAATAATAATCTCACTAGCACTCGCTGGCCATTTGTTATTTCCTCATCAGTTGTTCAGTTATGTTAAACAATGCAGTGACTGCTGCATGGAAGCCCTCAGCTCTCTGGTTATCGCAGTGTTGAAGTGACAGAGCTCGTGTGTTTACAGCCCGTGTTGCAGTTGCTGGGGTCCTGAGTCTGCACAGAGTCTTTTAAAACTTCACTTACTCTACAGACTGTAGCGCTCTGACAGGTTCAAAATCTGCACAGAAAGAAAAAAAGAAAAAAAAAGAAAGAAGAAATAAATAAGATAAAACAAAGCTTAAACATGTTGAAATGTCTATTTTTTTTTCATTGTGTTGTAAAATGGGTTAAAAGTATGTGGTAAAAGTATATTCATTATGAATGGTATCTCTCCAGAGGAATGCCATACACGTAGGTTTGGTAAACAATTGGTGTGCGTGTGTCTTCATGAAGAAGAAGCAGAAGAAGAAGAAGAAGAAGAAGAAGGAGAAGAAGAAGTGCACAGGTGAACGGACTGTGTGGACGTCCGCAGTTGAAGAGAAGAGTGTCACTAATATGTCACTAATATCTTGGATTACGGCCAGTTGGTGGACTTCTCACTGGCAGTCAGGAAGCTAACTGGCTACCCCAGCCAGGGTGTGCATTAGCGGTGGACGGGAGGCTAGCCGCCGTTAGCTCACCCAGCTAATCACGCTAGCTTCGCCTGGACCTATGCCGAGAAGAAGGACCACCGGGGGGCTTCCTGGAAGCTCGCAGCTCCTCCGGCTCCGTGGGATTTTCACCCAAGCTCCTCCGCAAGAGTGCTCTCCTGCTAGCGCCACCTACTGGACCCGAGACGGCTGCGAGCTGTTAGCGTCTCTGGATGACACCGCAGGTACTGTCCGTCCCCCGTTATTTTGCTATACAAACAAACAAACAAACAAACAAACTGTCTATTTGAGTTGGTCTGAAAAAAAGAGACCGTTTGTGAAGTGAAACCTTGAACAAAAACAAGTCTTCGTTTCTCCCCTCACTCTCATATTTAAGGAAGTAAAATAAATGTTTTTTATTTTAGTCTTAGTTTGTGTGTGTGTGTGTGTGTGTGTGTGTGTGTGTGTGTGTGTGTGTGTGTGTTTTAGTGAGATTGCGGGTTAAGAATGGTCAGGCTTCCTAACTATTTTTTTTTTAATGTTGTCTCAGTATTTTGATGATATATGACGAAGCTGAGGTTGCATCAAAGAAAGAGCCACTATTGATATCACTAGTGATACCACTATTGATACCACTATTGATACCACTATTGATACCACTAGTGATGCCACTATTGATACCACTAGTGATACCACTATTGATACCACTATTGATACCACTAGTGATACCACTATTGATACCACTAGTGATACCACTATTGATACCACTAGTGATACCACTATTGATGCTATTGATCCCACTATTGATACCACTAGTGATGCCACTATTGATACCACTAGTGATACCACTATTGATACCACTAGTGATACCACTATTGATACCACTATTGATACCACTAGTGATACCACTATTGATGCTATTGATACCACTATTGATGCTATTGATACCACTAGTGATACCACTAGTGATACCACTATTGATACCACTATTGATGCTATTGATCCCACTATTGATACCACTATTGATACCACTATTGATGCAATTGATACATTATTGCCACATTATTTATTGAAATTTGGTGCTTAAAATTCCCCAGGTTGATGCATTTAAATCAAATAGAGAATTGTCTGCCGCTGCTGCCCCCTAGAGGGTCGGAGTCCACCCACCATGACCTCCAAAAAAACCCCTGTGGGAAACCTGAGTAATCCCTTACAGTGCGAGCTATTAAGTGAGTGGTAATTGCATTGGATTTTAATGTCCTCTTGGTAGAATCATGGTGTGGCAGCGATGCATTATACTGCAGCAACATAAATAGTTGATTTTTTTTATTTTTGACTTGATAGCTTTGTGCTGCTGGTGATTAAAATTCATGATGTCTGTTGGGAAACAGTACACTGCCAACACATCAAAGATTAATGGCAGTTAAAATGCATCGTCCTCCACCACTCTGCCAGCCTCATAAAACATCATCTGGAGCAGCAGAGCGTATGGGAGCGTCTGATCAATGTGTTATTGCACATTACACAACATCTATTGTTTCACTGAGCCGCGTGGTGCAAGCGTGAGAGTGTCGGCCGCGCTGCTGGAGTCCCTGCAGAGGATCACGTCTTCACTGGCCGCTCGCTGAGCTTCTCTGCCTTTAACACTAACTAGCTAGCTAACTAACTGACCAGTGAGTGGCGCTGTGGGGGGTGCAGGGCAGTGCCATCCACTGCTCCTGGCATCTGCAGCTATTAATGATGGATGGGATGCTTGTGACCCTCACTGCACCCTTCAACCAGCCAGGACTCCCTGCTGCCAGCAGGATCACAGTCCGGGTTTATGGTTACCTTTGTAGTGCCGTGCACCCACACCAGCAACACACACACACACACACACACACACACACACACACACACACACACACACACACACACGCCATAAATGCAATGCAACATCAATGCAGTTGGCAAAAAGAAATATTATTCTGCACTGCCTGAAGGAAAATTAAAACCAAAAGCAGGTTTTTGTGAAGTTGTGCAAAGTGCAGATGCACTGAAGGTGAAACCCACCTGCTTCACACCTGTGGCTCCTCCCCTCACACGACCCCCAGCTTGACCTCACGCGACAGTGTGACCTGGAGACACACACGGGTCCACTGCTCGCTCTGACATCACGCTGAGGCAGGCAGGCCTTCCCAGGTGTGTGTGTGTGTGTGTGTGTGTGTGTGTGTGTGTGTGTGTGTGTGTGTGTGTGTGTGTGGCGGCGACAGACACTCGGCCTGGTGAACAGACTTTCATCTGCCTGTTGTCATTCTTAGAGGCTTTGCAGGAGGCCGCTGCCACATTAATCACTCTCCTTTTACCAGAGCTGTCAAGACTGCAGTGTGTGTGTGTGTGTGTGTGTGTGTGTGTGTGTACGCCAGAGTGTGTAGCTAAGCATGTGTCCTCTATCAGGCCTCGTGCACCTCATTGCCAGTGTGCGTGTGTGTGTGTGTGTGTGTGAACACACCATGTAATATTTCACTTGCTGGCCCTGAGGGATCAGACCATTCATCTCCCCCAGCCCCAGTGGAGGTGTCACAGGCTGCGCTAATGAGGAGAAGATGGAAGCAGGAGAGCCAGAGAGGGCGGGGGGGGGGGGGGGGGGTTAGAGAGGGGAGGGGGTGGGGGGAGAGAGGGAGGAGCAGAAAAAACAAAACCAGGTTTTCCTGGGATCGATCAATCCTGCGTGGAAATCAAGATATCGATCGATGGAGGCGTTTTTCTTCCTTTCTCTTTTACAGCACAAGCAGAAGGCTGGAGGTGTGTGTGTGTGTGTGTGTGTGGGGGGGGTTCTTCCCATCACACCAATCAATGGACAGGAGCCTGGGGCATTGATCAGAGCTCCTCACACCACAGCAGCATGCAGACATCAAGCAGACACTGTGGGGTCTGGAGAGCCGCACAACAGGGCTTTATCTGCTGCTGTGTGTGTGTGTGTGTGTGTGTGTGTGTATGTGTGTGTGTGTGTGTGTGTGTGTGTGTGTGTGTGTGTGCTGTTCAGCAGAGCAGATCTCTCTGCTTCCCTAGTTACTCAAATAAGGGGATGGCTGCTAGGCAACCAAGCCACATCACATTATATCAGGCAAGCTGGGAGAGGGCGAGACGCATGGAGGGGGGGGAGGTGGGGGGTGGGGGGAGGAAGAGGAGGAAGAGGAGGAGGAGGAGGAGGCAGGCAGGAAGTGTGCTGGCAGTATTACATAAGGCAGTGGGCCAGTGCTCACAGTGGTGTCGTGAGGCTCTGGGAAGTGACGTGCATCAGTCAGCAGTGACCAGGCAGTGAGTGGCAGCATCCACCTGATCACCCGATCACCCGATCACCCGATCACCCGATCACCTGCTGCTTCTGCCTTCAACATTATAATCATGATGAAAACAGGGAGGCTGTTGTTCCACACTGGGAGAGAGTTAAAAACCAGCACAATACAGTCCAACACAGACACACACACAGACACACACACACACACACACACACACACACACACACACACACACACACACACACACACACTCAGATGCTCTGATGATGCAGGACCACACAAGCACACAGAGGAAGGAAACAGCACACACACCCTGCATGGAGCACACATGACGCTGTGGATGATGCAATAATAAGCTCTCATTCAAAGGTGAGGTGCCACAGTGTGTGTGTGTGTGTGTGTGTGTGTGTGTGTGTGTGTGTGTGTGTGTGTGTGTGTGTGTGTGTGTGTGTGTGTGTGTGCGTGTGGTTGTGGCTGTGTCGAATCAACGGCATCATCAAAAATACATCAAAGGCTGCTTTATGTAATGCATAGACTGCCTGCACATCCGCAGCAACACATCTCCTGGCCGGAGATGTGAGCAGCAGCGGCTCTGCTCTGGAACCGTGGCCACTAAACACAGCGCTGCTCATCATCACAGAGTTCTGTCTGCTCACAACCCCATAGGAGAGGAACTGCCAGTGACACACATCCAACTTCTGGTGACAGGACAACAACCAGTGGCTGTGGTTGCTTGGTGTGAACATTCAATATCTTCATTACCATTAAAAAATACACACACACACACACACACACACACACACACACATGTTTCTATATAACGATATGTAGACACATATAAATACATTATAAATACATTCATACGTATATGTATGTACACACATGAATGCATTCATCATCAGTTAATTTGACTCCATACAGTGCAATCACAGTGGATAAAGCAGTAGTTATCTTCCATATCTTCGGTGGAGAGGGTTCAACCATTCTGTATCCACACCAACGTTGGATCTCTTCAGTTGGAGCGGGTCCGGGTGTGGCTGAACCAATCAGAGCTCTCGGGGGATGATGGTGAAGGGCCTGATTGGACAGGTGGCCTCCAGCTCCAGGGCGGCCAGGAAGCAGTCTGGGGTGTGACTGGAGCCCTGCGCCTGCAGCGCCTCCCCCAGGCCACTCCAGGCCTGGTGGGACGTGCTGTGGAGCTGAACTGCGTCTCGCAGGACCTTCTCGCCCAGGTGGACGCGGCCCGTCCTCACCAGCAGGCGGCCCTGCGGTGAAGGAAGAGCAGGGGACAGCGGGAGCTTTTCAGGCTGCTGGAGTTCACTTGAATTCAAAGTGCAGAGCCGCAGAGAAGAACATCCTGGTATTCTTCTGAAGGACTGTTTGATGTACAAAGTGAGTACAGGCAGTCAACAGTCAAAACACATCAATTGCAGTTTTGCATTCATCAGACCCGCTGCTTCATTTCAAAGTCACAGGCAAAGGGAACTGGGCTAAAACTGTCATCAGGTGCTTTGGTGAAGTCGTGCGTGATGAGCACATGGGCGGCTCTGTGAACGTTGAGAATCTCACCACAACTCCCGGGCTCTCTGATTGGACGAGGACGTGGGTGCGTAACCGTCAATTAGTAAAAGTAGGGAAACACAGAGGAGACAGAGACAGAGACAGAGAGGTTGTTAGAGGCATCACACACACACACACACACACACACACACACACACACACACACACACACACACACACACACACACACACACACACACACACACACACGCTTCCACTGGCTGGCCTGTGGTTGGATGCAGGAGTTTTGTTCTGTAGCTTCACCACCTCCACAGTAATGAGGCTTCTGTTTCCAACGGTGCGTCCACGAGCTGTGACGCAACTTTCTGTCAAGGTGTGGAAAGACTCGCACACTGCACACTGGCCCCGCCCCCGACCCTCCCTCCCTGCCCGCTAGAAATTCTGCTAATAATAGAAACTGTGGGGTGCAGGGAATGGCTGACACAGAGTTATGTCTGAGAGGTGTGTGGGTGTGCACTGGTGTACACTGGTGTACACACGGCTGAAGCGAGGTGACTGTGTTACCCAGAGGAAGAAAAAGGAAATTCAAACTGGTGACTTTTCATCAATTCGTCATTCAGTTGGAGGAGTGTGTGAAAGAGTGTGAGGTGTTCACACTCCCATGCAAAGCGGATCCTTGTGACTCAGCTCCTGTGTTGGGAAGCGACCCTCAACATGTCCCAGTGGTTGAACTGTTTCAGTGACTGGATGACAAACAGCAGGGTTCGACTTCTCCTGCACCTCTGTCAACTTTGAGATCATCCTGCAAAGATGTGCCTGTTAGACCAACCATTGAGCCTTCAGTGTAGCAACTGTTTACATCGACGCGAGAGGAGAGCCAATCAGAAGTGTTTGAATAGCAACAGAATAGAAAGAGAGAAGCAGGCTGCGTGTGCAGTGCCAAGCCACAAACACGAAGCTCAGCCTCTCTTTTGAAAACCGGTCCAAGGTAGTTAAAGATTAATCATGATTAATTCCACAAGCAGCTGTCATTTCATGACGCAGATTCTCTCCAGTAATGTAACCGATCACAGTGATCTCTATTTGCTAATGAAACCAAGTCACAAAGTTGGATGTAACCACCGACTCCCCAGCAGTTTACACCGTTCAGCACCTTCAGCTGGTGGACAGAGGGAGTTGGTTGGCCTGAGCAGCACTTTAGCCCCCCCCCCCCAACCCAACCTCCGCTGAACCTTTGGATCGGAGATGAAAGGCGTGTCGGAGAGGCGGAGGCCGGACGCCTGCGAGGGCGAGCAGCGAGCGACCAAACGTGATGTTGGCCGGCGCTTGGAGGGCGACAAAGTGTTTCTGGTGTCACGCTGACAAAGTGACTTTAATCACTGGCAGCCATCTGTCTCCGGTCCTACCTCAGCTGATCCCAGGCCGCCCGGCAGCGCCGCCTCGCTTCTCGTCGTGCCGCTAACTTGGACGGGGCCGAGCCAAAGTGAGCGAGTGGGCGGCGGCTCCACGTCCGTCTCTCAAGTTTACTCCAGGCCAAACTTTGGCGGCTCAGACAGCAGCGCACAGACAAATTGAATGGAGGGAATTCCAATCTGCAAGGCTGAAGCGAGTCAGAACCGCTGAAGTCCCTGAAGGTCACCAACACACCCAACACAGATTGCATTATGGGATTCATTTACCTTGATGATAGGAGTATTTTCCTGGCTTGGTGTTGGCTTTTTTTTTATTTTTCATACCAAACAAAGAAGAGGCCACTTTAAAATATTAAATACTTATTGCATTACTTTTTCATTTGGGGAGATGTTTTTGGTACCTTCCAGCACTGAAACCCAGAACAGGGCGGGACATTAATCTGAGCTCCTCCGCTCTGAGTGGCTTGATAGACGCCATGGCGCCACCAACAGGAGCTCAGTGGAAGACAGGAAGCTTCCCGAGCAGAAGAGAAGATAGAAAGGAACATCTTCTGGACTCTGCAGACAGCTGACCTCTATATTTAGCCTGGCAATCCGCTGCTGTCAGCCATGCTGCCTGCCACTACTGAGGCTGACTAGAGCAACCACAAACACAAGAATCACCGAGTCAAGTCATACACTGGGACTGGAATTCAGTAGTTTGATTTAGTTTGCACTTTAGACTGCATGTACATTAATAGCAGTTAATATTGCTCTGTTAAATGTTAATAGCTCAGGGGTGGAGCTCAGGGAGGAGCTCAGGGGAGGAGCTCAGGGGTGGAGCTCAGGGAGGAGCTCAGGGGTGGAGCTCAGGGGTGGAGCTCAGGGTGGAGCTCAGGGAGGAGCTCAGGGGTGGAGCTCAGGGGGGTGGAGCTCAGGGGTGGAGTTCAGGGAGGAGCTCAGGGGAGGAGCTCAGGGGTGGAGCTCAGGGGGGTGGAGCTCAGGGAGGAGCTCAGGGAGGAGCTCAGGGGTGGAGCTCAGGGGTGGAGTTCAGGGAGGAGCTCAGGGGTGGAGCTCAGGGGTGGAGCTCAGGGAGGAGCTCAGGGAGGAGCTCAGGGGTGGAGCTCAGGGAGGAGCTCAGGGGTGGAGCTCAGGGGTGGAGCTCAGGGAGGAGCTCAGGGGTGGAGCTCAGGGGTGGAGCTCAGGGGGGTGGAGCTCAGGGGTGGAGTTCAGGGAGGAGCTCAGGGGAGGAGCTCAGGGGTGGAGCTCAGGGGGGTGGAGCTCAGGGAGGAGCTCAGGGAGGAGCTCAGGGGTGGAGCTCAGGGGTGGAGTTCAGGGAGGAGCTCAGGGGTGGAGCTCAGGGAGGAGCTCAGGGAGGAGCTCAGGGGTGGAGCTCAGGGAGGAGCTCAGGGAGGAGCTCAGGGGTGGAGCTCAGGGGTGGAGCTCAGGGGGGTGGAGCTCAGGGGTGGAGTTCAGGGAGGAGCTCAGGGAGGAGCTCAGGGGTGGAGCTCAGGAAGGAGCTCAGGGAGGAGCTCAGGGAGGAGCTCAGGGGTGGAGCTCAGGGGTGGAGCTCAGGGAGGAGCTCAGGGGTGGAGCTCAGGGGTGGAGCTCAGGGAGGAGCTCAGGGAGGAGCTCAGGGGTGGAGCTCAGGGAGGAGCTCAGGGGAGGAGCTCAGGGGTGGAGCTCAGGGGTGGAGCTCAGGGAGGAGCTCAGGGGGGTGGAGCTCAGGGGTGGAGTTGGCCACCCAAACCTCACTCATCTTCATTTATAATGTGGGAACATGCAGTAAATAAAGACAGAATATAGAAGCTTACAAATGAGGTTTAAAAAAACCTGACTGTGTATTAAAGTGGGAACAATGCTTTATGAATGCTTATTAAAATATTCATATCAAGGCTTTACTTCTGATGGTTGCTGCTGAACAAGCGAGTGTCTGGATGTCTGAGTGGTGCGCTGCTCTGTGTTGGTGCAATATGGCAGCCAGAGGCACGCCTCACAACTGCAGGCTGTTCATGCACTGTGACACCAGCGCAGCAGCACACTGCAATCCAGTGGCCCAATGCCCTCCCACTGAACCAGGAAGAGGCTTCAGCACAGCACTCGCATCTCCTCTCGGCTTCATTGCCTTTGGCCAGGGAGAAGTCGGGCTCTTCTTTGCATTGGCAAGTCGACTCAACTTAGTGTTGAGTTCTGCCGGGTCAGAATACCGACCAATCATCTTGCAGCGTCTGCTCAGTGTGCAGCCAGCAGAGAAGATTCCTTTATTTCCTCTCCGATCTTATGGCTCTTATCTTCAGCATTCTGAATTGGAAGATATTCTGAAGTTGCTTTCTCCATGTCCTTCCTTCAATAAGACTGAGCTGCTGAGCTGTGTGTGTGTGTGTGTGTGTGTGTGTGTGTGTGTGTGTGTGTGTGTGTGTGTGTGTGTGCGTGCATCTTGTTTCCTTTTTTTGGCTTCTAATTGCCCTGTTTCTGTGTCTACATCCAAATGTACA
>NW_027466143.1:177500-230000 GCF_046127955.1 Nelusetta ayraudi
AATGCAAGCATGCCTCTGTTTACCACACTGCTCCATTAGCCTGCTGCATTATCCACTCTCATAGTGTTTCAAGGCCCCCGTACTAGAGCCATCTTCACATCTTCATATTCCATCCCAGACTCACATGATACAGTCAGTCTGTCCGCTACATAATCCACAGTCATCATACAGTTATTGAGAGCTTCATTGGATATCCGTCAGTTGGCCTCCTACAGAAACACCAGGCTGGGGGTGCTGGGCAGGCGTCAGGGACTTCAGTCACTACACCAATGGTTCTGGTGTTCTGGTGGATCTTGTATGAGATCCATCAATGACTGCTGGGCCGCTCACTGCTCCCCCAGGGACTGAGTGCAATGCTGAGAACACCTTGCACTTGTCTAGCGGTGGTATTGCAGGTATTAGAGTAAGATCCTGCACCTCAAAGAGGTCAAGGTTATAGCAGGAGTCGATGAAGACAAGCAGTCCTGTTGCAATCATTTTCCAATGACAGAGTTCAGTCTTTTTGATGAAATAGTGGCACTCACACTCTGGCTCTGACAAAGATTGCAGAACAGTTCAAATTCCCCATGTACTCCTTGCTGTAGCAACACTTCTCCTCTCCACTGTCACTTGTCAGTGGTGGACGAAGCGCATAGGTTGTGTAGATGCTATATTGTGTTAGCCACTGTGCTGTAGGTTCATGTTAGTTTCCCATAGAAAACTGACTGCTGGGAACCGTGCAAGTGATTGATACAAGTGTGACATCAGAGAGCAGGTCACTCTCTGGATTTCCCCTGTATGGAGCAGCATAGCAACATAGCAACGGTGGCAGATTAAACAACAACAACAATAAGAGGAAGTGGGGACATTCCTAGAACTGGTTGACCCAACATGACCCAACCCAGTTGGACACATGACTGAAATATATCCCCTAATGTTCCGACAGTAGAACAATATAACACGCAGTACATTGTAATGAAAAGAAGAAGAAGAAGAGTTTGTCCTCCTGACTTTGGCTCCGTTGCAAACAATGGTTTGTAGTATCGGAAGAGGATCAATCCATCTCTATCCAGCAAAGCATAACATTTACACACACTTAACTGATTGTACATAAATGCACAAAAAAGCACGAACACGACCATGACAAAACACACACACACACACACACACACACACACACACACACACACACACACACCAAGGACACATCTGCCCTGCTAGAGACCCGGCGCAGGACACTGCCAGCTGGCTTGTAGTCAACTTCACCCTCTGGGATTGGTTCTCCCACAGGCCAAATATGGAAGTGATGTGTACCTCTGTCTAGTCCAATGGGACACGCACTCACTCACAGTCACATGCACGTTTGGAGCGTTAGCCTTATGTGGTCACAGGGTAGCCCGGCACGTTAAGTCAAAGGGACGCCAAGCAGCACGGCGACGGCCACTGTGACGATGACAGACGCAGCGAGTGAGCAGATGTCCAGCAGTCTGACTCTTGGATGGGAGGGATATCCCTCCCTGGTCCTTTTCCCCATGACAACAGAGTGGGTTCAAAGGTCACAGAAGCTATGATTAATCCAGTGGATCATCTGGAGACAGAGCGAGCGAGGCAGTGGGTGGAGGTAGGCATGTTGGAGAGAGAGAGAGAGAGAGAGAGGAGAGAGAGCCAGAGAGAGAGAGAGAGAGAGAAAGAAAGAGAGAGGAGAGAAAGAGAGAGAGAGAGAGAGAGAGAGAGAGAGAGGAGAGAGAGCCAGAGAGAGAGAGAGAGAGAGAAAGAAAGAGAGAGGAGAGAGAGAGAGAGAGAGAGAGAGAGAGCGCGGCTCGGCCCTCGGATGAAAAGGATCTGGGGGAGTGAGCGGCACACAGAGTGAGTCCTCCCGCAGCGTGCTCGTCATTGGCTTGGAGCAGAAATGAATTTATGTCCATGTTCTGAAGGTTTGCCCAAACCAAATAAACAGGTGCGAGGGTCCAGCTGGGACACAGCCTGATTGAAAACTACAGACCACGATCCTGACGACAGCCAAGAACATGACCGTTACGACCACAGCAAGCTATGGCAGCTGACAGCGAGCTGGCGACTGGCAGAGGGAGAGAACGCTGAGGGGTGGTCCGCCTCGCTTCCTGGACTTATTGATCAGCTATTGACTGATTGATTAATGAAACCCAGACATCACAGTCAGTGTTGCTCAACAGGGTCAGGCAAGGACCTGACCTGACTGAAGGTCTCTTAGTTGAAGGTGTCCATGGTAAGGACTTGACTGTAGCTGTTTCTATGTATGCAAACTCAACTCAAATGGTGCACTCATCCTATTGGAGGAGGCATTCTGACAAGCTGTCAAATCCACAACATGTGCTTGTCCAACACCAGCAAGTCTTCCATGAACTAAGACACCTCCAGACCTCGGTACATTGTAACATTTTAAATGGACTTCAGTTCTGTGGTGCGGTTCTTATCGTCAGGCCGCTCGCAGCGCTTTGCATTCCGTTCACAGACAGATTCATACGCTGCCATGCAGGCAGCCACCCTGCCCATCATCAGAAGGAGTTCATCATTCACACACCAGTGGCTCAGCCATCAGGAACTATTTCTGTTGCAGCGTCTTGCACAAGGACACGTGGACAGGAGGAAGCGGGAGGAAGCAGGAACCAAACTACCAGATGCGGCCCCTGAGTTGGACCTCATAAGGCGGAGCATGGACAGCTACACAAATAAGCCTTTACATTGCAAAACATGGCAATTCAATTGTATTACACCATTAGAAAATATACATATGTGACAGTCACAGTCACAGCCACAGAGGACTTGACCCATTTCAAGGTTGGCTCCCCTCTAAGCTCCCCTCTGGATGGAGACCTCTGATGGCCGACCGCTTGCTATTGACTTGTGGACATGTGCAATTTGAATTACAATATTTTAGCGCTGCATCTGACAGACGTGATCATGAGCCGCCATCATGCACCTGGAAACGCGGCCTGGCATTGAGGACCTTTGACCTTTGGCTGTGACCCTGAATGACAGATCCTTCAGAATCTTAGGATGGAACTCTCATGTTCTGACACTCCGTCAAGAAACAGGGATTGATCCTTTTATATGCTTCAACACAGTCAGATTGTCTGATAGCAAAGTAGTATTTGTATTGCTGTTTTGCATACTGTACACTATACCACATGACAAGATTACTTTCACAAGTCTTGACTTTGATTTCCAGACGTGTCCGATGCCCCCAAACCCTCTCCCGTTGGATGATCCAAGTCTGAGGTCCTACGGATTTTGCTGCCTCACCAGCAGGTTCTGGAGAACCTATCCGCTGCAACCATAAACTATTTTAGCACCGAGATCATCTCACCATTTGCACGAGTATCCGCTCTCCTGTAGGATGGATGGCCAAGGCCTCGTCGTAAAGGTTCTTGGCTTCGTCCAGCTGTCCCCGGAGCTCAGCCAGGCTGCCTCTCTGCAGCAACACCGAGTGGGAGCTGGGGAAGAGGGTGCTGGCCTCAGCTATGCAGAACTGAGCCTCCTTCAGTCGGCCATCTGACATAAAGAGCTCTCCTGGTGGGGAAGAGAAGAAAAGTTTAAAAGTCAGGATGAGAAGTAGGGGAACACTTCTAAAAGGTTGTCTTAATCCTGTTGTTACGGGGTTATAGTTATATATATATATATGTATAGAGATCACCCTGGTGTCAGTGGAGCAGGGTCTTGTTAAGACGTAAACTGACACACATACACACAGTGGGAGCGAGCAGCGCTTGGGAAGTCAGGAAAATCCTGCCTAAATATGGCCATGGCAAACCAAAGCTGCCTCCCTCCGTGCACGCCGCCGGGAGGACGAGGAGAAGCCGCGGATGCTCGTGCACACGCGCCTACAAGCATGCTTTCACCCAATCGCAGTCTGACACGGAGCTGACCACCGCGGCCCGCCCCCGATGCTGGGAAGGCCAGTGCGAGGACAGGATGCAGACGGAGGGAGCCGTCGCCCCAGGAAAGACCCTTGGCGGCGAAGACATCGAGCCAAAACGCATAGTGAGCTCGCTGCTGCTGGCTGCTGCATGAACCCGTGTGTCTATTTATTTGTGTGTGTGTGTGTGTGTGTGTGTGTGTTTGCTGGCGGATGTTTTATTTGTTTACCTGTGTCTCGCAGACTCGCAGATGGGAAACACGCAGTGCTTGATGAAAAAAAAGAGGCGTTCACACAGCCTCGGGATTCCTTTTCATAGCTCTGGCTTCAGGGGGAAGCATTGAGTGAATAATGCCACGCTGTTATGTAAGGCCATTTCCTGCAGCTCACCTGCGCTCTCAGAGAGCAGCAGGAAGGGAGAGGAAAGCATGCAGTCCATTTTGTAGGTTGTGTGCACCTCCATAAAGACCCCTGCGGTTGTTTTGGCTCATGAGAGAGGAAGTGGCCGATGAGGAAAAAGAATGCTGGGAAGAAACGAGTGTGTGTGTGTGTGTGTGTGTGTGTGTGTGTGTGTGTGTGTGTGTGTGTGTGTGTGTGTGTGTGTGCGTGTGTGTGTTTCTTGTGCGTGTGCGCGCACTGGGCCTGAAGTTGGGGAATACACCAGCGCTCTCTCAGAGAGCCTGTTCTATTTTCTCAGAAGAGTTCAGAGGTCGAATGTAGAAGACACCCGTCAGACGACAGCGGAGGCCGTGCGGGAAGTGACCCCTGCGACCTTTTCTACCCATCCCATCCTCTGCTGGAATGCTCTGGTATGCTCGTTGCATCGCCGCTCGCTCTCGGACTCCCCTCTCTGGTTCTCATGCCCCGTCCGGCCCGACCCGACGGGGCAGAGTCTCGTTTTAGCGGCGCTCTGCTCTCCTGCGAGCTCGCGCAGGCCTGCGGAGGTGGAAGCGACGGTAAAGTATGCATCGCTGCCACCCTGCCTGCCCCGTAATAGAAACAGTGGCCACGTGTACGCAGGTATGGCCCAGCCCGCCACATAAGCTATTCAGCCGGATCCAAATGGCTCCACTGCTGACTTGTTAAAACCGTCCCAGTCGCTCGTCGTGGGAGGAGACAATGAGGCGCGTGGCTGCGTCCATGGGAAATGGAAGCTGAGCTCACAAGAGGCTCACTGTGCTGCTGATGTGTTGTGTGCGCCTCTGAAACGCTGCTTGTGTTGCAACAAGAGGCTCCTCACATGGATGTGACCCCAAGTGAATTCCTCAGACGTGGCGAGAATGTGCGCCAGCGTTCCGGCGATGGCGTAAACAAGATCTTATTTCCTAGAGAGACGAGAATTCGGCCGATTGCGTAAGCTGGACGGCAGCCCGAGTCTCGTTGGGGAGGTGGGGGGGTGGGGGCGGATCGTGACGGTCCAAGGCCAGAGCGTCTTGACCGCCCTCCGGTGGTTGGCTGCAGTGTACGGAGACTTACAGACTCCTCTTCCTCCGTGTTAGCAGATGGGACTGAAAACCCTCTGGTTACATTCTGCCCAAGACGTTCTCTCGTATTTTAAGTCGCTCTTGCTATCAAAACGTTTTGTTCCGCGTTTTACAACTTAAAAAAAGTCACGTGACGCTCAAGTGGGTAGGGCCCTAGAGCGTCACGTGACTCGCCCTCTCCTGAACTGTGAGAGCTGTGATGTGGGCAGCACCAGCACCTTCCGGTTGGCAATGTTATCAATGATTGATTGATTGATTGATTGATTGATTGATTGATTGGTTGATTGATGGAGGAAAAGCTGGCAAGAGTGAGGCGATTTGACGTACCAGCCTGCAGCCATATGCGTTCCAGGGTGGTCCAGATGTACGTGGGTCCTTGGCGAGGGGTGGAGCTTAAGTCTGACACCTCGGAGAGCGCCGCCTCCAGGCGAGAAGCCGCCACCGACGACGGGCTCGGGGAACCTGTGAGGGGAAGCAAGATGTTGGCGCCTTCCCAGGTGAACACAACAGCAGATCTGATTCCAGGCAGCGCTGCAGAGCTCTAAAGAGTTGGAAATAATGTCCCGGACGTTGTTTTCATTTTGCATCAGAGGAGTGATATTTATATTTCCAGTGTGACTCTCAGCGGCTGTAAGGTAGAAGGAAGTGCAGCTGCAGCTCAGACCAGCGGAGGCGTCCTGGAAGTCCGGCAGCGTGAGGTGGAGGGACGGCTTCCTGGCAGCGGGGCTGACCTCTGACCTTTCAGCCACCGGTAGACTGCTGCTGTCATCGGTCTCACTGTGACACACATGCAGAGCACAATGATGACACCTGATAGAATGCGAGGGACCCTGTGACAGAGGCGAGCGCAGCGTCTGAACTCATTCACCAGAGAAGATAAACAGCGGAGCCTCCAAGGTCAGATGATCAGCTGTTCTGCTGTCTTATGAACCACAACGTCGCTTCAAATTGGGTTGTGTGCTTCTGATGCAGACAAACATTTTCCAGCGCACACAGAAAATGTTGTCATTAAGAATTCCAGTTGTTAATGACGGCAGTAATTGGGATCGAGTACAATTTCAAGGGCGTGTGAAAACTTTTTCCCAGCAGCGCTCAGTGAAATAGAGAAACTTTCCAGCGACTCCACTCGCTTCTAATTGGACTCTGTGGATTTTGGCTCTAACCCGCGGCCTCACGCAGTCACACTGAGCGTTACTGACAATCTAGACATCAGGAGCCGCCCACTTGATGAGACGCGACGCTCAGACTGAGGAGAGGAGAGCCATGGATGGAAGGACACCTAAAGTCTTGTTTTAATTTACTGTTTTTCCCCTCAGCATTGTGCTGTGGCAGGGATCCACTTCTGCTCTGTGAGAGTCTGCCAGCGATAGTGGCGCTAACATGCTGGAGAAGGCCAAAGGGGAAAAAGCGTAAGGTTATGGAGAGGAGTGAGGTAATTAGCGTGTTAGCTTGGTGTTCTATTAAATCACTGTGCAAAGCTTCAAAAGACAGCAATATTATATATAATATATACTATATTTTCCTCTATGAATTCCAGTAACATTCCAGCGCGATTATAAATCCATTTCTTTGACCACAGCTTCTTGCTTCACGACCACGCATGGAACTCGCTGATGGGCTGGGGTGAAGGGCTCAGGTGGTGCAACGGGCCCTGCGCTCACCTGGAGCGGCCGAGGTCGCTGCGGCTCTGCCACTCCTGCAGCATCTCCTCGCAGGTCTGCAGCGCTGCAGCCGGACCCAGCAGCGCCTCCTCCAGCTTGACCTTGGTGAAGAGCAGACTGGAAGCACAGAGACACAGCAGAAGGTCACCGTCTTCAGCTGCTCTGTGACTGCAGCTCATGGCTCAGGTAGAGAAACGCCTGCTGCAAACCTTGCTGTGCGCCGTTGACGTCGCACAGCGAAGCTTAGAGAAGCTGGAGGCCCAACAGCTACTGACTGACTCACTGAGTCACTGACTCACTGACTGACGCATGTGGACCGAGGCAGCGCGGAGATCGATAAACACAGAGAGGGAGGTGCAGACCTGTCATCAATAGCCAGCACTGAGTGTGTGTGTGTGTGTGTGTGTGTGTGTGTGTGTGTGTGTGTGTGCGTGCGTGCTGTGGTGCGCTGAGAGGCTGATGAGTGGAGACCAATCGAGTGCTTCCACTCAGCCCTTTAAGTTGAAGACAAGACTGGTTAAGTGATGTGGGAGTCTCTGATCAGTGTGTGTGCGTGTGTGTGTGTGTGTGTGTGTGTGTGTTTGTGTGTGAGTAATCGCCAGAAGCGGCTCTCAGAGGATGCAGTCTGTCATGGACATCAGTCATGCGTGAGTGTGAGGAGGAAGGGGGGATGAGGGAGACGGAGGAGGAGATGTGCATCTGACGCCCTCTTTACTGTCAACAGCCTGCTGAGAGTCCACCAGCCCCCCTGCCCACTGCTCCACCACCACTTTACCTTGGTGGTGGTGGTGGTGGGGGGGGGGGGTGGAGGAAAGGAGCAGGATGGAGGAGAGGAGGATGGATAGAAGGAGCAGGATGGAGGAGAGGAGGGTGGAGGAGAGGAGGATGGATAGAAGGAGCAGGATGAGCTCGGTCCCAGAGACGCTGCTGCTGCTGCTGCTGCTCGTTACCAACTTACGGTTGGTGGACTGCAAGGGGATGGGGGGGGGGTGTCTATCTGTGTGTGTGTGCACTTGGCGTGGAAAGAGGATGGAGGGATGCTGGAATAAAAGGGAAAAAGCTGAGTGCGTAGGAGGATGTTGTGATGTGAGAATAAATTCTGAAGGACGTGCTGATGGTGTGTGTGTGTGTGTGTGTGTGTGTGTGTGTGTGTGTGTGTGTGTGTGTGTGTGTGTGCCTGCCTGCCTAGCTAGTGGATTTGAGATTCCTAGCCAGGCAGGGCTGAGAATCCCTCCACACTGCTTTTGATTGGATGTTGAGTTCCATACTTTGGTTTCGGTTCTGGTATTTTTGATAGCAGATGTTCTGAACTTCAATCACAACACAAAGAAATGATCACCACATCACAAAACCTTGGGGAACACTGCAAGACAATAATAATGTTTGGACAGGATGGGAGCGCTGGGGGCGTTGCAGTTGACCAGCAGCCTGCAGTGCAGATGCACGACGGTGCAGATGCAGGACGGTGCAGTGCAGATGCAGGACATTGCAGTGCAGATGCAGGACGGTGCAGTGCAGATGCTGCTGATGCGGTTCAGAGACGTCCTGGTGTGTCCAGACAGGCCAGCAGGCTGCGCTGGGCTGGACCTGCACTGCCGTGCTGTGGCCTCTGCATCACTTTCCTATTTCCCAACCTTGAGGAAATATTCAAGTTGAATTCTGCCTGATCTGTAGAGCACCGCATCATCACAGAGGAGCAGCGAGAGAGAAGCTCAGAGGCAGCGAGAGCAGGAGGAGCCTGATGATGAAGAGCTCGGCTGGGGAACCCGACTCCGGCACTGAGGTTCTCTTCACGCCAGTCCTGCCTGAAGCCTCTGGAAGTCACATCTTCCAAAGTTCTGTTTCTGCTGCGCCTGCAGAGCCGCTCGGTACCAGCAGAGCTTCCTCTGGCCAAGCACAGCCCGGCTCTTCTGAGAGGACGCCTGTCACTGCACTCACACTCACAGCAGCGTGTGGTGAAGCCTTCAGACCATCCAGCTGACCATTTACAGTGACAAATATCAAAGGTTGTTATTGCATGGCAGTGGAATGTTGGCGTGGCAGAACCCGACGTGCATTCTGAGTACAGTATGAAAATAATAATGAGTAAAATCATAATAATAACAATAATAATAATAGTCCAATAGTATTTATTTATGAAATATGACATCATATAATATGGTTGAGTGTGTGAGTGTGTGACTGGTTGTGTGTCTCTATGTGTCCCTAATAAAGTGGCCACTGGTCCCACTGGTCCCACTGGTCCACCCTGCCTTCATCCCTACGGGAGAGGCTCCAGCAGGCTAGCGAGAGGCCAGCTAGCGAGAGGCTAGCTAGTGAGGAGCTAACTCTAGTGATGTGTGTGTGAAAGTCCTCCAGTCCAGTAACAGCCAGTGAATCTCCCAGGATGCACCAGTGCTTTTCTACAGTGTTACTCACTCTGCTGCTCCCCCACACATCACCGCCTGGATTCCACACACACACGCACACACACACACACACACACAGACACGCACACGCACACACAGTGCAGACGTGCCCACTTTACTTAGCAGAGCAAAACAGTGCACGGCGGGCATGCACGTCTTAAACACCAGCACATGCACGCAGGCACACGTGCACGCTCACGTGCACACGCGTCACGCACTTGCTCAACATTCCTTCAGATGAATGCAGAATCAAAGGCTGGGATTAATCATTCTCTTTAGTACAAGCTGAGTCCCTGATCACCCCCCCCCCCCAACACCCCCCCATGTTACACACACACACACACACACACACACACACACTCACACACACACACACACACACACACACACACACACACCCTCCTGCTATGCTCTCGCTAGCAGAATTCCCATTCCCAGTGAAATGTGTGTGTGTTTACTGGCTGATTAAAATTTCAAACAGGAGCAGCGAAGACCAAGACATGAAAAGGATGAGAGGAGGGAGGGATGGGGGAGGGAGGGAGGAAGGGGTGGATGGATGGACAGACAGGGGAGAGGAGGATTGAGGGAGAGCGGAGGAGAGAGAGAGGGAGAGAGAGGAGGGACTCGGCGAGCTGACAGTTTGCGCCGCAGAGAGGCAGCGGCTAACGAGACACACACACACACACACACACACACACACACACACACACACGCAAGATTGCGCTTCGCCTGCAACTTCGCCCACCCCCACAACACACACCCAGCAGTGTTTGTGTGTGTGTGTGTGTGTGTGTGTGTGTGTGTGTCCAGCTCACTGCTTTGATCAGAGACGCTCAGTGACGCCTCCAAAGCAACTGAGATCCAATGAGCTGCTGAGTTACTGAGAGAGAAAACACTGCTGCTGCTGCTGCTGCTGCTGCTGCTGCTGCTACTGCTGCTGCTGCTGCTACTGCTGCTGTTACTGCTGCTGCTGCTACTGCTGCTGCTGCTGTTACTGCTGCTGCTGCTGCTGCTCTGCTGCTGCTGCTGCTGCTACTGCTGCTGCTGCTGCTACTGCTGCTGTTACTGCTGCTGCTGCTACTGCTGCTGCTGCTGTTACTGCTGCTGCTGCTGCTGCTCTGCTGCTGCTGCTGCTGCTACTGCTGCTGCTGCTGTTACTGCTGCTGCTACTGCTGCTGCTGCTGTTACTGCTGCTGCTGCTGCTGCTGCTGCTGCTACTGCTGCTGCTGTTGCTGCTCTGCTGCTACTGCTGCTACTGCTGCTGCTGCTACTGCTGCTGCTGCTGCTGTTACTGCTGCTCTGCTGCTGCTGCTGCTGCTGCTGCTGCTACTGCTGCTCTGCTGCTGCTGCTGCTGCTCTGCTGCTGCTGCTGCTACTGCTGCTGCTGCTGCTGCTGCTGCTGCTACTGCTGCTACTGCTGCTGCTGCTACTGCTGCTGCTGCTGCTGTTACTGCTGCTCTGCTGCTGCTGCTGCTGCTGCTGCTGCTACTGCTGCTCTGCTGCTGCTGCTGCTGCTGCTGCTGCTGCTGCTGCTGCTGCTGTTACTGTTACCCCACACACACACACACACACACACACACCCTCTGTATTTCCTGACGATGCTCTACATACATTTGCTTGTAAACAAACACTGTGAACCAATGAGGTTTACTGCCTCTAATCTTGATGTATTGGTGTGGTTACTGCCATAGTTGGACCGCTAGTCAGTAGCTCTAATGCTTGACATGATGACATCAGAAGCCCCGCCCCTCGCCAGGTGCTGTGATGCTCTGAGGTTACATCACTACTACTACTACTAACCCTCACCCTGAGCTCGGGGAGAAGCGGGTGTGGGAGATGAATGAATGAAGGACAATAATCTGCTCATTGGCTGAGACTCACTACATGTCGTGCCTGAAGCTGCTGTTAAATAACATCACTTCACCGTCAACAGCCAGGCTCTCCACACAGCCACACAGCAGGATGGATGAAGGATGGATGAAGGATGGATGAAGGATGGATGAATCAGTGTCAGAAGAGAGGGATGACTGGCAGCTGACCCCCCCACCCCCCATCTCCTCCTCCTGCTCCACCCTGGTCACCACCAGCGCTCAGCGCCGCCTGCTCCACCCCCATGACCTCTTAGTTAGCGTGGCCATGGGGATTCCTGGCACAGGGAGCCACGTGATTGGCTGAGCTGGCAGAGGAGCTTTTAAATGGGTCAAAACAGTCAAGTATCTGGAGTGTGTGTGTGTGTGTGTGTGTGTGTGTGTGTGTGTGTGTGTGTGTGTGTGTGTGTGTGTGTGTGTGTGTGTGTGTGTGCCCTCTCATGCATGGAGGAAATGACAGATTCTCTCCTCCCATCATGCACTGGGCCGGCTGGGCACTTCACTCACTCTGCTGGCTGAATTACTGACTGTCTTTCCATCCTCCATCCATCCTCCATCCATCCACTGTCTCTCTCTCTCTCTCTCTCTCTCTCTCTCTCTCTCTCTCTCTCTCTCTCTCTCTCTCTCTCTCTCTCTCTCTCTCTCTCACAAACACATTTTCTATCAGTTTTTGCCTTTGTGTTGTTGTTTTTTCTTCTTCACCTCCCTGCTGATGTTCAGTTGGAGGCCCAGCTGCCCCAGCGGAACCACAGAACCAACACTGACCCCTAATGGCTGTATTAGGAAATGCTTCTCCTTCATCTTCTTCAGAAACTGCAATCTAGACTGGAACTTTCCAGGCAGTTGCTCCTCCTCTGTGTCCTGCTCCTCCTCCTGCCCCTCCCCCCCCCCCCCCCGCCGCCCCCCCCCCTCATGGTGTAGTCTTACTTGAGGTTGCTGGGGTGCTGGCTGAGGGCCAGCTGCAGGGTGTCCAGGCCGTGCTGCAGGTGTTTCTGGGCGCTCAGCAGGAGGCTCAGCAGGTGGAGGGAGTGCAGGTCGTCCCCACGGAGGGACAGCGCCACCTGCAGGGGCTCCATGGCCGCAGAAACCTGCCACACACAAAAAAACCCGCAGCAGCTTTTAATTGTTTAGTTTGTTTGTTTTTTTTTGGGGCGGGGGGGGGAGTTTGGAGGTTGTTGAGGACGGACCTGTCGCACCAGAGCCAACTGCAGAGCCAGGTACATGGCAATCTGAGCATCCTGGGGGTCCAAGGAGTGAGCCCTGGCAGAGAGAGAGAGAGAGAGAGAGAGAGAGACAGTGAGAGAGAGAGAGAGAGGGAGAGAGGGAGAGAGACAGTGAGAGGGAGAGAGAGAGAGAGCGGGACAGAGAGAGAGAGAGAGACAGTGAGAGAGAGAGAGAGGGAGAGAGACAGTGAGAGGGAGAGAGAGAGAGAGAGGGACAGAGAGAGGGAGAGTGAGAGAGAGAGAGAGAGACAGCGAGGGAGAGAGAGAGACAGTGAGAGAGGGAGAGAGAGAGAGAGGGAGAGAGAGAGAGAGAGGGAGAGAGAGACAGTGAGAGGGAGAGAGAGAAAGAGATGGCGAGAGAGAGACAGTGAGAGAGGGAGAGAGAGAGAGAGGGACAGAGAGAGAGAGAGGGAGAGAGAGAGGGAGAGAGAGGGAGAGAGAGCAAGACAGAGAGAGAGACAGTGAGAGAGGGACAGAGAGAGAGACAGGGAGAGAGGGAGAGAGGGCGTGGCTCTAAGTTTCACTCTACCAGGAACAAAGGTTGAGAGTGTCTTCAGTTGACGCCTCTATCGTGTGACCGCCTGCGTCTTTCAATCCTGACTCGTACGTCTGCTGAATGACTGTCGGCGTTCTTGGATGCATCACAATTTGCTCTCCAATTTTCCATATTTGGATTTGGGTTGGAGGATGGGAGCGTTTGGCTTGGTGCTAAAGATGTAGCAAAGTTGTCTACATTGTGATTGGCTCAGACCAGCAGCCTCCTGGGACCTACTTGCTCAGAGCTCGCAGTGCCTTCTTGTTGAACTGGTCACGAGCAGCTTTCAGAGTGGCTGTGGAGAAGACAGAAGAACAGAAGAACCTTCACTCACTGGAGAACCTCGGTCAACGTTCTAGCACACCAAAGCAAGAAGACCCGAGTCGCTGCCGTCGGCCTGTACGCTACTAAACAACGCGAGGTTGCTCAGATGTGGTACTGCTCAGTAAGTAGCATTAGCATCAGCGCTAGTGGGACTCAGTGGGAGGAAGTAGGCCGTTACATTGGTCAGTGGTCGCTGTGGTGAAAAGAACAACAAGAAAAAGGCCCTTTATGACCTCACCACTGGAGAAAACCAGTCAGTTCAGTTGGCTGGGAGAGTTATTGCAGAAGGTTGGAGGGACGCAGTCCAGGTGAAGAACACTGAGGTCAGAAGGTCCTCTGATATCATATGTATGGAGTACAGTATGAAATCTGAAATATTTCACCTCCTTGACATTTAAAAATGCAAAGTCTGTGGGTTCTGCTGCTCTGTGCTCTGGCAGCACCGGAGAACCAGCAGAGCCATGGAAGCACCTTCACTGTGAGATGTTGCCAGTGGTTGCTCCTCACCTTCAGAGGCCTGCAGGCTGTAGCAGAGCCCCAGAGCCAGGTAGGCCCGGGGCAGGAACTCCCCAGCTTCTTCACCCCTGGACACCACCGACTGAGACAGAGACACCGCCTGGTCCAGCTGACACACACACACACACACACACACACGGAGACACCATCAGACCATATTCTGCCCTCATGCAGCCAGACCTTCTCCTCAGTAGAAGGTCCAGCTGTGGCCAGTGCACTGGTTCCAGTGATGTTGACGGCAGCAACTGAAGCCTTCTACTGGAAGCTGACGTGGTGACTGAGAACCTTCAGAACCTTCAGAACCTTCAGAACCTCCTCCCAGGAGGAAAATCCAACCTCAGTGGGATTTCTGTGCCTTTGTGTTTGTGGCTTCTTCACAAACACAGCTCCTGACTTCTGAACCAGAATGATGTGTGTTGAGTTAAACCCCCCCCCATGACACCCGAGTGGTCGCCCTCGAGTGTCACTTTACGAGGGCGACCACACTTCCTGTTTCCCCAGGGCACTTCCTGTTTGGTCCCGGGGATCCAAAAACAAACCAAACTGCCTGAAAGCAGCTTTGCAGTTTGAGATCAGCCATCATTGCAGGGGGGTGGGGGGGGGGGTCGAGAAGAAACAATACGGGAGGTTTTAACCCCTGGTGTGTGTGTGTGTGTGTGTGTGTGTGTGTGTGTGGACCCTGCTGGCTGATGGCTGTCCCAGTTGTTGCTGCTCCACTGCTGTTGTGGCCTCAGTGTTCCATTGTGATTAAGGCTGTAAGCTCCTTAGTGTCTCTGCCTCCAGCTGACACACAGCTGTGCTCGCTCGCCCTCCCTCTCTCTCCTCCTAATCTCTGACCCCTTTCTCTCTCTCCCTCTAAGTCAGCCTTGCTCATCCTACCCCCCTCACCACTGTCCTCACCATCCTAAATACCGCAGCGACTGTTCTCCCCGTCTCCTCCATTACAAACAGCTGGGAGCTGCTCACACTCAGATACTGCTGCTGCTGCTGCTGCTGCTGCTGCTGCTGTTGTTGTTGCTGCTGTTGTTGTTGCTGCTGCTGCTGCTACTGCTGCTGCTTCTGCTGCTGCTGCTGCTGCTGCTGCTGCTGCTGCTGCTCATCTCAAACCTTCAAAATCGTTCACAGTTTTTCCCACTTGATTTTTCTACGACCCAGAGCTCTTTTGACTTGTAGTGGCCTCTTCTGCAACCTGAGGAATCTCTCTGATTGGTCAGGTGTTCCATCTGGAGGACACCTTGATGCTGTTGCATCACACTGTGTGCTCTTCATTCTGAGGGAGTTCCTGGTCAGACAGTACTGGATCTCTCATCAGAAGGTCCTTCACTTCCTTCCCAGGCTCTCAGGTGTTCATCAACATTTGCAGTTCAATGTTTCTATTATTAGAGCATCCTGTAGGTCCGTCGAACACTGCAACCACAGGGGTGTTGGTCTCCTATCTGTCTAGTGGACAGACACACACAGTGAAGGTGGAGACCACGGCCTTGCTGTCTGCAACCTGCTGCTTCTCTTTCGCTCCCTTTTGATGAGAGACGTTCTTTAGAAGAAGCTGCTGAAAGAAGAAGTCGTCACCGCGCTGTTCACAGGGACGGCGTCAAAGCCGCGGCTTCGCTTTGTCTGATCAGCCACAGCTTTTAAAAGCAGACCTCTGGAGAATAGCGGAGAGAAAAGCGTTGCCGTGTTTGTGTTGCTGCGTCGAATATCACACAACATCATCGTTGCTTGTTCAGGGCGCTCTAGATTCCTCCAGAACAAAATCTCTGCATGGAAACACCTGATATTGTGTTGATATTGTGTGGTGTTGATATTGTGTGGTGTTGATATTGTGTAGTGTTGATATTGTGTTGATATTGTGTGGTGTTGATATTGTGTTGATATTATGTGGTGTTGATATTGTGTTGATATTGTGTTGATATTGTGGTGCGTTGATATTGTGTTGATATTGTGTTGATATTGTGGTGCGTTGATATTGTGTTGATATTATGTGGTGTTGATATTGTGTTGATATTGTGTTGATATTGTGTGGTGTTGATATTGTGTTGATATTGTGTTGATATTGTGTGGTGTTGATATTGTGGTGTGTTGATATTGTGTTGATATTGTGGTGTGTTGATATTGTGGTGTGTTGATATTGTGTTGATATTGTGTTGATATTGTGGTGTGTTGCTGCGTCCAGAGTGATGACAGTGGTTGTTACCCAGTGCAGTTGACCGATGCAGACTTTAGCAGTCAATAGGGGCAAAGCAGGGTCCTCTGGTCTCATCCTGGCACACTCCTTAAATACCGACACAGCAGCAACTCCCTGGAACACACACACACACACACACACACACACACACACACAGTGTTGACAAAGTGTTCTTGTGGTGCCGCCTGCTGGTTTGACACAGACTGTTGAAAAGTGTCTCACACTGCAGGTGTCCTCACGCAGCCCTAATAGACCCATTTAGACACACAGTCACTTAATACATGTAGGCCAGTCATTAATGGACCACGTGCACGTGCACGAGCACACACACACACACACACACACACACACACCCCCGGCCGTCCCTGAATAGCCGAGGCTCTGACGACTCTCTCCTTCTAGGGAGCAGCTCTCTATTTCCAGCAGCCTCCATTCATCTGCTCTGTCACTTCATCCAACAACCCTCATCACTTCATCACCCCCCCCCCCCCCCCCCCCCCCCACAACACACACACATGCAAGCACGAGCGCCGAAACCCAGGAGCCAGTGCACGAGCCGTGCACGAGCCGTGCAACCCTCATGGTGGTTGGTTGACAGAAGCGGCTGCAGTTTGGCTCTAAAGAAGAAGCAGCAACATGTGACCTGCTTCTCTGGATGTGGGCGGGGCTTGGTGGGATCTTCATCAGAATCCTGGGACACAAGTCTCTGTCCAGACAGTCAAACCAGAGTCCAGATCCAGTGCAGTTGGTGGCAGCGTCCAGCCCACATCTCTGCTAGAACATCAACAACTCTCTGGGGCCCGGCTCGGCTCGGCTCGGCCCGGCTCGGCTCGGCCCGGCCCGGCTCGGTGTCTGTCTGAGGAGGGCGGTGCCTGCTCACCTTCCCGGCCGCCATGAGTGCCAGGCCCAGCTGCTGCCACAGGTGGAACTCACTGGAGGAGAACTGCATGGCTCGCTGCAGACACTGGGGGGCAGTAATGAGAAAGATTGGCTGGTTAGTTGTTTTGGGTCGGGGAGGCCGGCAGGTGTGTGTGTGTGTGTGTGTGTGTGGGGGGGGCGGGGGGGGGTGCCGGGGGGGCTGTCTAAACACCAGTTAAACCAGTGAAGTCCACTATTGTGAAACTATGATGAAACTGGAAGCAGCCGCTGCTACGTAACGTCGCTGACACCCCCCCACATACAAACCCCAGTTTGACCTCTGACCTCTGGATGTGAGGTCATCACGCTGACGGAGAAGAAGGACCTGCAGTCCCACACTGATGATGTCACTGCACCAAACCTTTCAGTGACATCAGTGACTTTCAGCCAGAGCTCAGTGTGGTCAGGGGTCAGCAACACCATGACCCCGTGGCCACCAGGTGGCGCCCCACCAAAAATTAGATTTTCTTCTGCTGCTCTTCTACGACTACCCCCCCCCCCCATCATGGTGGAGTGGAATGTGTGTGTGTGTGTGGGGGGGGGGGCAGACCTCAGACAGCATGGCATACTGCCCCCTCCTGGCCATGCCGATGGCTAGCAGGTCGTAGACGGAGGTGGCGTCCTGCACGCTGGCCTGCCGGGCCTCCAGCTGGTCTGGAAGACGACTGATGACTGCATTACCACTGGCCTGCACACAGAGAGCACAGTGAGGAGGAGCAGGAGGAGGAGGAGGAGGAGGAGGAGAAGCAGCAGGAGAAGCAGGAGGAGGAGAGGGAGCAGGAGGAGGAGGAGGAGGAGAGTAGGCATCATTGTTCTCACCATGGTCTCAGTGAGCAGCAGCAGCAGCACGGCCTCCTCCACCACGTCCTGAGGACAGAAGCAGCTGGGGGGCAGGAACAGGAAACAGAACTGAGTCAAGAAGGTTGTGCGCACTTCATGGACACACACACACACACACACACACACACACACACACACACACACACACACACACACACACACACACACACAGTGGGTGGGTGGAGGTGAGCAGGAGTGTCCAGTTTCAGTTTGAATTGCAGCAGCAGTAACACAAGATGGCTGCAGTCTCAGGTGTCACCTGGAGACGCACAACATGGAGACACTGAAGGCAACCAGAGGCCTGAAGGCGACCAGAGGTCTGAAGGCGACCAGAGGCCTGAAGGCAACCAGAGGTCTCCAACCTCACAGCCTCACTGTGCTAAAACAAGACCAGTTTGTCAACAACCAGTGAGCCAACAGCCAGTGATGCTGAAGCGATGCTGCTCCTCCTCTCAGGTTGAAGTCTCTCCTGCTGCTGGGCCACAGTGGCTTCTACAGTGTGCCAGAGGGGGTAGCGGAGCAGCAGCAGATGGATGGAGTGTTTTGGTGAGCCACCTCATTGGAGGAAACAATCTATCATGTGACACGTAGAAAACATGTTGCTGTCATGTCAATGGAAAATGAAGCACAGTTGCAACCAAATCAGTGTCTTTGAAGCCCCACGGGGGTGTTTAGCTCTTAGAAGCACCCAGAACCACCTAGAACCATCCAGAAGCACCCAGAACCACCAGGGTGTTCATCTCTTAGAAGCACCCCTATGTCTGGCACTGGGTGGTTGAGGAGAAAGCAGCTGAGGCTCTTTGATGAAGATGTTCCTTCACTTCTTTAAATCCTCTGTCACATCATTGGTTTTCCCTATTGTTCCCTTGAAGTGGTCTTGAGTGTGAGGCAGGACCTCCACAGGGAGCTTTTGTGTTGTGTTGAGTTTGATTGACATCAGCAACAACTTTCAGCTCCAGTCTGTCTCAGGTCCAGGACTGACGGGTCCTCACCTGTCGGTGCTGTAGCGCTGAGGGGGCTTGACGGTGGGGTAGATGGCGTCCTTGGAGGCAGCGGCCCCCTCCCTGTGGAGCCAAGCTGAGGGTGGCGGACCCAGCGGGGGCCAGTAGCTGTCCTCGCTCACAGAGCTCAGCAGCACCTCCGCCAGCTTCCTGGCTGCAGACTAGAGTCAAAGCACATCAGAAGGTTAGAGAAGAGCTCCTCCCCTTTCTCTCTAAAGGTCCAGTGGGTCACATCTGGAATTATGTTGGTATGAAGTTCACTGTCAGGTGGGCTTCTTTCAAACATGGCAGCTAACTAGGAGCCAGAGTCTGATTCAACTGTGGAGATTGTGATATGTATGAGAAGCAAACACCACAGGACTTTAACTGTACTCTGATGAGACACTTTGATGAATGTATTTATAGGCAGTGTGCTAATCAAGCTGCACCATTGAGTCACAACAATGCAGTCAGTGTTTGTTCTAGCTGCTAGCTGCTGTTAGCGCTGTTGTAGAAGCATCAATACATCTTTTACCTCTTCGATTAGTAGTAGTAGTAGTATTACTAGTAGTAGTAGGGTAGGTAGGAGTAGTGGTAGGTAGTGGTAGTAGTAGTAGGGGTAGTAGTAGTAGTAGTATTACTAGTAGTAGTAGGGTAGGTAGGAGTACTGGTGGTAGTAGTAGTAGTAGTAGTAGTAGTAGTGGTAGTAGTAGTAGGGGTAGTAGTAGTAGTAGTATTACTAGTAGTAGTAGGGTCGGTAGGAGTACTGGTGGTAGTAGTAGTAGTAGTAGTAAGGTACTGGATGGACTACCAGTCAAGAACCTTCTCTCAAAAACTGAACAGCAGTGGTATGGAGCTGCCAGCATGTGTGTGTGTGTGTGTGTGTGTGTGTGTGTGTGTAAGCTCACCCTCCGAAAGCTTTGAGACCCTCGTGACTCCACCACCCTGAGAACCCTGCGCAGCTGGTGAGCACCCTGCGCAAGATGACTAACACACACACACACACACACACACACACACACACACACACACACACACAGTAGGCGGTACAGTCAGTGCCCTGTATAGATTTAGAAGAGGAAACTGTGCTCTCATCCAACAGAACACTCAGAAGTCGCTGCCATGAATCAGAACCAAGCCTCGGTCGTCGGTGCTCAGTGCAGCCAATAGGATGCAGTGGCAGTGAGGAGACAGTGGAGGGAAAGCAGTGCAGTTTAGTGGCTGTCTGAGGATCAACCTCTTAACATGCAGAGCAAGGCACTGCTTTCAGAACCTCATGCTGGGTTTGGTGCTTTAATTTCACTTCACAGCGCCGCTCTGCTGGCCACAGTGCCACAACAACAGTGCCACCTGCTGGCAACACATACATACACGCATACTGACATACATACTATTATTATTATTATCATTATTATTATTATTATTATAATTATTGTTGTTGTTGTTGTTGTTGTTGTTGTTATCATTTGTATGGAGCTGCCTCTGCTGGACTTTCACAGTGAAACTATGTTTTTGCTCTTTAGAAGACCAGTTACAACTCACCCCCTGCGCAGCAGACAGAGGTAGGCGCTCTGCAGCGCCGCCTGCAGGAAGTAGCCCAGGTCCAGTTCTGCCGGAGGCACCAGGCTGAGTTTGGCCGTCTTGTTGTGAGGCGTCGACGGCGTCTGGAAAACAAAGCAGGTTGGAGCTGCTTGTTGCTCAGTGTCCCACCACACACACACACACACACACACACACTCTGGCTGTGGGTGTGCAGGTGGTGTGCAGGTGGTGTGCAGGTGGTGTGCAGGTGGTGTGCAGCTGGGGCACCTTGTCGAGCTCCTGCAGGAAGGACAGAGCAGCATCGCAGGCCCTCAGGAAGCACGACAGGCTCTCCTCCTCCCGCTCACACAGACGCACACGAGACACCGACGACAGCGACTGCTGGTCCAGGGACAGACCTGAGACACACACACACACACACACACACACACACACACACACACACAGAGAAAGTCAAACATTTGCATGTCAGTTTCAGGCTGACGGTGTTTGCTGGTGATTTCACTGCCAGCTGCAGCCAAACTTAGTTGCAGTTCGTTGACTCAAATCCAGTTCTCTTGCGTACAAACACGGATCTCGGCCGCCCCCTGGTGGATGGCAGAAGGATAGGTCATTCATAATGAACTTAACTTGTGTTTTTCTAATTTGGAGCGGCTGAGGTTGAGTTGCAATGTTGCTGTGAGTGAGTCTCACTGTCTTCCAGCTGCAACTCACTGATTGCTTCACTGTGCACTGCACCTTTGACAGACGCACACGTTGGTTTAGTTCACCTGACTGACTTTGTTGGGGGCGGAGACGAAACCCGAGTGTGGTCACGCACGAAGAAGCAACGTTCAAATGAATGTCGCACACATGAACATTTTTATATGACACTGTTATATAATATACAGCACTGCCCGGCATTTCTTCAGTTGTTCACTGCAATACAAGCTGCACACTTTTTTTGTTGCATATTTGATTGTAGAGGAAGTCAGACGTTAGGGTTCAGAGGCCTTAATTAAAACAAAAAAAACATTTGTATATACACACATGTACATGTACACACATGTATATAAATAGATGGCCATTAGTGATTTCTTGAGCTGCTCTCCTGACCCTCAGCAGTGGGGCGGAGGTGAGCAGGGCTCCAGATGCAGCGCTGTCAGCTCTCCGTCCTCTGATTGGTCCAGATAGATGCAGTGAGCAGGAGTGTGTGTGTGTAGACTGCAGGACAGACAGCCGCCTCCGAGCGGACGCCGGGGCTAATCAAATAATCACACAGCCGACTGCACCCCCACAGTCACATACACAACCACGGGAAGGAGCTCCAAACTTCCCAGAGGTTTTCCATCTGGCAGGCAGCAGCCGCTTCCAGCTGCACCACCGCACTGGACACACTGCAGTCTGAGGAATCAACGTTTCACACCGTGGAATAAAGTGGAATCAGAAGGCTCCTCTGCTCACCAGGCAGTCTGGTGGCCTCATCCTGAACATCTTGAACAGCATGATTTGAATGCATCATGGACGCGACCTTTCCCTCACAAGCTGCTGCTGCTGCTGCTGCTGCTGCTGCTGCTGCTGCTGCTGCTGCTGCACACTGCCCGGTTGTTCCTGCGACAGCACACACGAGGCTGTGACAGTGACTTATTTCCTCCATGTGACTCACAGTCACCAGGTTTTTTAAGGCCTGTGTGTGAATCAAACTGGAGTCAATGCGTCTGCCAAGTGCACAGTGTTCCTTCCAGTCACTGCCACAGGTGTCGGACTTCAAGCATCCACTGCAGCGGAGAGCAACATCAAGTCTGCTTGTGTGTCGCTGGTGTCGCTGAGGGTTCACTTAATAGGGTTGGGGTCAGGGTTTGGATCAGGGTCAGGGTTAGGGTCAGGGACAGGGTTAGGGTCAGGGTTGGGGTTTGAGTTTGGGTCAGGGTCAGGGACAGGGTCAGGGTCAGGGTTTGGGTTTGGGTTGGGTTCATTTAAAAAGCTCACAAGAGTAAAGTGGACAAAGTGAATGAAAACCTCTCACTGCCTTGGAGAAGCAGAGCCGGTCCACCTGCTCTGCTGCAGTGTGGTACTGTGTCATCAATGTGTGAGTACTGTTTAACGACTTCTTCGGGCCTCACAAACTACCTGTCATGTGCTCTTCATAAACAGCTTGTGAACTGCAGGGCAATGTGAGTAGTTGTTAGGTAGTTGTGTTATTACAGCAGAGGAGCAACGCAACAACAAATGACAATAATCACACGCGACACCATAATGACATGAGATGATAGTGAGTGGAAGAGGTGCTCGCAGCAACAACACTCACTTCAGCCAAACTACAATCAGTGCACAATCACACTTCCTGTCTCCAGAATAAAAGAGTGCAGTTTGAAAGAAGCGGCTGCAGCTCCCAGCCGAGCTTCCTGGGTGGAGGTGGAGGTGGTGGAGGTGGTGCTGTGACCTTTGCATGTTCACCCTAACCCTCCAAGGGTTCTCTCTCTCTATCTCTCTATCGCTCTCTCTCTGGCTCCTCCCACAACACCTGACGGTCCAACCACACGGAGGTTTGAGTGGCCTCACACGGGCTCATGAGCGTTTGTCTGTGTGTGCAAAGTGTTTCCTTGGTGCCAAGGTGCAGCTGCCTTTGACTTATCACCACTCTGTGGGGTTGATAAGCTGCCACACACACACAGGTTGACCCAGTAGAACAGCACCAGGCTGTGCAGGTAGAGACCACCAGCCAACCACAGTGCGCCTTTGAGCAAAGATGTTTTCACCATCAGTCACTGACTTTGATTGATTGATTGATTGACTGATTGATTGACTGACTTTGATTGATTGACTGACTGACTGACTGACTGATTGATTGATTGACTTTGATTGATTGACTGACTGACTGACTGACTGACTGACTGATTGATTGATTGATTGATTGATTGACTGACTGACTGACTGACTGACTGATTGATTGATTGATTGATTGACTGACTGACTGACTGACTGACTGACTGACTGACTGATTGATTGATTGATTGATTGATTGACTGACTGACTGACTGACTGACTGACTGATTGATTGATTGACTGATTGACTGACTGACTGACTGACTGACTGACTGACTGCAGCTCACCTCCCAGACTCAGGCTTGGAACTGCTCTCTACGAGTGTTCCTCTGCCCCACCAGACGGAACACGGCAGTCACCTGGCCGACCTCCCAGCATCATTGAAGCTCATCAGACGTGGACTCTGTTCAATGATGCATGAGGCGCCTCAGCTCCATCCAATGAGCGGAGCTGTGCTAATTGTGCCGCTGCTGTTGCATTCTTCCATGACTGCAGCTTGGAAACACAAAGCGGAAGTTCTGTCCACGCTGCCCGGGAGCTCAGATTGAGATGATATCATTACGGCTACGTCACTGTTGGCTTTGCTTTGACTAATGTGGGTTCATTATAACCTGACAGAAAGAAGACTCCAGCTTTTCCTCTGTCCCTGTCAGGACCTTTCCACCACTCAGCCAATCAGCACACATGCAGTTCATCCACTGCAGTCGACCCCAGTATATATTCTTATAGACTCGGCCCTGGTGAAGCTGCCAGCCTTCTGACCCTGACCTGGAGAACCTGCCTCCCGTCCACCAGTCTCTCAACCTTCCCTGACCAGAACCTCGGTAACCAGACCGTCTTCCGTACCCCACCACAAGCACCTGCCTGCGCCCCCTACTGGCCCGCGTCTGCCAGTTTTAGCGCCACCGGCTGGGTTCCAGTTGTGTGGTTAGCTCTGAGCGAGCTAGCCTGCTGCGGCTTCCAAACCTCTGCCACTGCAAAGCAACAACAGTGTCTACAAACTGCCCACTTGCCATCACGTGGGTTTCTGTGCCAAGCGTGACCCAGATGTTTACTACCTTTAATGACGAAGGCCTCCGCCAGCAGGCGCAGATGGTAGGTGGGCTGGTCGTCTCTGGTCAGTTCCTCCAGGCCCACCCTGGCACACATTCCCTGGGCGTCCCGGTAGCGGCCCTGCACATAGTGCACTTTGGCCATCAGCAGCAAGGCCTCGTTCAGGTACCTGGGCTGGAAGGAAGCCGCAAAATAAAGTCAGGATGAAGTAGTTCAACCTCTGCTGATGCAAACTGCACTTTCACATAAGCTTCAATACAATAACAGAACCACCTAGCCTAGCCTAGCCTAGCCTAGCGGAAGCCCCGGTGGACTCACTGTGAGACGTCCTCGGCTCAGGATGGTGTTCAGGTGACTCTTGGCCCGGCAAAGTCCAGGCTGCGTCTTGTCCAGCAGAGGTGTGGCGCTCCTCAACAAGTCCATGTTCTCCTGCAGGCACTCCTCCAGCAGCACCTCGGCCATCGCCAGCGTCCCATAGTCATCTACAGTGAGTGGCATGAGGGAGACGCAGTTCAAGAAAAACAACAACAGCAACAGCAGCGAGCCTGCAGTTTGCTGCTCTGTGGATCGGAGGCCATTTGTTTGCACTGTGTCCTATAGAAGCAGTGTCTCCCACCAACCCGGGCCTGGCTGGAGGAACTCCACTTCCCAGTCCGTGCTTCCCCTTGAAGGTCCAGTGTGTAGAATGCGGCCTGATTTATGATCTTTATATTGGTAAAAGCTTAACAGTGTCCATAAATACATCAAGATTTCACCCGCACTCATATAATAAAATAACACCGTAACCATTTAATGCTTGGCTGAGACGCAGGCTGGCTGGTGGAAACCACTGTACGGGCACCATGATAGCGGCCACCTCCGCCCTTATTTACTCTGCTCAGGGTGGAGGTGGAGACACAGGAGGCTGAGAATGAGAATGACAGGTGTTTGCTTTCCCAGGCCTGCACTGCACAGTGCACAGCAAGCTATGGTGTCAGGGGTCGACAGGAAGCCACAAACCACCTGAGCAAGTTCACACACACACACACACACACACCGAGTCATACCCAGTTCACCGTCCATCCTTGGTGCGTTTACAGACCGCAGTAAACAACACGCACGGCGACACGAAGCGCCACTTAACTTTGTCGGCACACACACACACACACACACACACACACACACACACACACCGCAACTGTGAGGAGTTTCCGAGTTTCTCTTTCTTACTTTCTTTCTTTCTTTAAGAGAGCAGAGTTGAAAAGCGTGGGGAAATACTTCTACCAAGCTTTTCAGGTGTGCGTGTGCGTGTGTGTGTGTGTGTGTGAGCGAGCGAGCGCTCACCGTCCTCGTGGAATCGCGCTGCAGTCATCTGGTCGATGATGGCCGGGATCTTGTCCCACTGACTCTCGGCCCGGTACCGCTCCAGCTCGGCGTCCAGGCGGACCTGGGTGAAGGAGATCCGGGAAGCCATCGGCGCCTTGTCCCGGTGCGGAGCGTAGTCCCCGGACACGATGGGAGTAACTGCGGACTGGGGCAGGGAATAAATGTGTAATCTTTGTGGAAGGGTGGAGTGTGTGCGTGCGCGTGTGCGTGAGTGAGTGTGTGTGTGTGTGTGTGTGTGTGTGTGTGTGTGTGTGTGTGTGTGTTGCACTGAGAGGAAATCAAAGAACATCCAAAACCAGAACGGCAGTCAGGAACAACAACAACAACAACAACAACAACAACAACAACAACATGCAGTCTAAATGCTGAATTCTAAATGGTTATAAATTATAATGATTTACATTTGCACTTGCATTGCACTCAAATCCCTGGGGATGATTTTCTAAAGCATCGGTCCAAACCAGTCTGATGTCCTTCAACTCAGTCTCAGCTCAGCTCAACCATCTCTTTTCCCCCCTGACGGCTCCTTTCTTGTATTTTTGACTTGTGAAAATAAAGGGGACTTCCAGGAAAGGAGCAGCCTGGAGCCGGTGGCAGTTTGGTGCCCTGCATTAAGAAGCCGCGTCCTTAATCTTCTACGTTAACACTTTAACGGGCTCAAGAAGAGCTTAAGTGACACGACTGCCATGGAAAAGCTGCAGGGCTTCCTCGGCTCGACTCAGAGGAGGCAGCTCAGGCTGTCAGATGATGATTCATCTTCATCTTCATCTTCATCTTGAGTTTGGTAGTGTAAGTATAAGTTTGGTTTCAGCCGCACTGACAAGCTCATGCTGCCTTCTGGCCATACAGCCGTCCCTTTCAGATTAAAAGATCAAAACAGCAATGATAATGAGTCATAACAATAATAATAATAACAATAATAATACTAAATACACATTCTGACAGACAGACTTGGCAGAGCGTTAAGCTGTGATAGGAACTCAATGCTAGTGCAGATGGAGCTACAGTGGTCTGGATGAAGAGGATTGGGGGGGGGGGGGGCATGAACATCATCCAGTGGCAGCAGGTCCACAGCAGGGCTCTGATCTGTCAACCACAACACACAGGAGGTCAGGGGTCACAGACTACTGAGCTACTTTACTGGGAGTCTAGGACTGCGACGACGAGTGGAAGAACCTCGAGTCTCCTGAAGAGAGACTTTGCACCCTCATGTTCCCTCTGGAAACTCGACATTTGCTGGACTGCTCCACGGTCTCCGCTCCGCTCCTGTTGCTCTGCTGCTCCTCCAGCACGCTGAGCAGAGGATTTGACAGCAGAGAGCTCCTCCCCCCCCTGCTGACGTCACAGACGAGCGAGTGCAGAGATTGTCCTGTGGGACAAGATTTACCCCCCCATCTCCTAACAGGTGCGCAGCTTCAAGTCAGAGGCGGTGGGTGGTTGAGCTGGAACTGGTTTTAGACTCTGGTTCATCCAGGCAGGGTTCCAGGTGACAGGACGCACTGGTGCACACCTGGTGGCGCTGCACGAGGCATCTGGACTGGGAGCTCGTGACATTTTGCAAACCTGTCGGCCAATGAATCAACTGCTGGGAAAGGAGAAAGACGTGTTGTAATATTTAGAAAACAACAGCAAATACTTTCCAACATCTTCTCTTATTTGACTGCTTTGGTCTGTATTGACTGGTTTGGTCTGTATTGACTGCTTTGGTCTGTATTGACTGGTTTGGTCTGTAGTGACTGGTTTGGTCTGTAGTGACTGCTTTGGTCTGTATTGACTGCTTTGGTCTGTAGTGACTGCTTTGGTCTGTAGTGACTAGTTTGGTCTGTATTGACGAGATCAAAGTTCATTCATTCGTTCACTCGTCGTCATTCATGGAGCCACTTGGAGCCGCGTGCGGAAGCGGCTCGCTGCGGCGCTTGCCGTGCAAATATTGTTTTTATTTTGTGATCGTGCGTCCTCCTGACACGTGACCTGGGAAGAAGTCAGAATCCTGAGCCGCTGCTTTGATCGAGCGTCGGTGCTGCTAAAGCAACAGTGGCTGTGCTGCACGCTCTCGCTGCAGTTGTGTCCTCTCTGAGGGAGGCGACCAATCACAGTGAGCTGTCGTGTCCAAGTGCGCCTACGGCAAGAAGCTCGGTCCACAAAGCCCGACAGTGACGGGTCCTCCTCGAAGCGGTCCAGGAAAAGAAGCCAAGTGCACTTGGAGAGCCGTCAGTAGAGACCGCAACCGAGTGAGTACCGAGGCAACTCTGGACGGAAGCGTCACGTGTGTTACAATGTGACGCTGCGTGTGACTCGGTGTGATCGGGCAGCGGGGATTGAGCGCGAGCCCTGTAGCCACAGCGCTGCTAACCTTCCTGATGTTACCGCTGCTCTTCAAAGTTCCTCATTGACCGCGAGCACCGTGTTGTGCTGCAGGCCTTCACTGACAACGCTGCAACAGTGTCTTCTCGCCAGTTACTGGTACAGCGACAACTAGTGGTCGTTTCACAGAGGCCACAGGTAGTCTACTGTCCACCTCGCGCACTGTGAAACCATCGCAAGGCTCCGTTTCCATGTTCCGTCACTGTCACGCCAAGTGTGACGTCACTGAGGTAGAAGGTCTGTCAGCATCAGCGGAGGAAGCACTGAGTGACGTCACGGAAAGCAGAAACTAGAGCGTCTTCACCTCCAGCAACAAGTGAAATTCACCAGGTTCAAGATGAAAGCTGGCATGTCACGTGACCACCGTCATCTCTCCCTCTCTCTCTCTCTCTCTCCCCCCCCCCCCCTCTCTGTGCTACAGTGAGCAGCAGCAGGATGTCAGGAGGAGGAGGAGTTCAGTGGGCTGTTCTCCTCCTCGTGCTTCTCTCCTCTTGGATCCAGTGTGTTCACTGCCAGGTGGATCAGAACCAGCAGGCCCAGCACGCCTCAGACCAGATCCACGGCCGCCTGGACAGAACCATGGTCCAGGACAAAGAGTGAGAGCCGTGGCCGCTGTCTGCATCCCTGGTCCACGTCCACGTGGTGGCGCCGCCTCTGACCTCCCTGTGCTTGTTCTGGTCCCTGTTCTGGCCGCAGCCACATCATGGAGCACCTGGAGGGCGTGATAGACAAGCCAGAGAAGGAGATGACGCCCCAGGAGCTTCAGCTGCACTACTTCAAGATGCACGACTACGACGGCAACAACCTCCTGGACGGCCTGGAGCTGGCCACCGCCATCACACACGTGCACAGAGAGGTCGGTGTGTCTGCACTCTCCTCCGGGGGAGGGGGGCTTGACACTGTTTATGACTTTAAGACACCTGAGAACAAAGCACCTGTTGAAGTATGAGGATGTTCTCGAGCTCGTACACTGTCAGAAGAATAAACAGATAGAACAAGGAGGAACTTTTCTTAGTCAGCGGTGAATAAAAATCGAATTAAACAATAAGACACGAGTTAAAAAAAGCAAATGGTTGAAATGTGAGCCTAGATTTGGGTTGTTGTGTCCCGCCTGAACGAGGCTTCCTGTCACCTGGTCCTGTTCAGGAGCGAGGAGACAGCAGCCCGCCCATGAAGGAGGAGGAGCTCATCGCTCTCATCGACGACGTCCTCCGGGACGACGACAGAAACAACGACGGTTACATCGACTACGCCGAGTTCGCCCGGTCGCTGCAGTGAGAGGTGGAGGTGGCAGAGGTCCAGGCCCAGGTCCAGGTCCAGGTCCAGGGGCCAACACTAAACTCTTCTTCTCGTCAGTCTTTGCCTTCCTGTTGCAGCTGACCAGTGATGATTCACCATCCCAACCAGTCGCAGAGCAGTTCACCTCCCACAGTCGACAGTAGAATGAAGGAAGTCCAGCTGGACGCCGGCTACATTCACTCTTCATCCCTCGTCTTCATTTACCAAAGAGTTGTGTTTGACACGTGAGCCCTCGTGAGATTGATGCTGGGTCTCTGTGGTGACTACTGAGCAAAGCCCATAGGAAATAAATGACTGAGCACTCATTGATGTACTGATGACTAGCAACAACTCCTGCTGAGTCGTACACACACACACACACACACACACACACACACACACACACTGCTTCACTGGCACTGCTGCAACACACTCAGAGCCTGCTGTGCTCCTCTAGCATGGAGACATGGTGTCCAGCAGTCCAGCAGCCACAGTGTCCTGGTCCATGGGTCTCCCACAGTGTCCTGGTCCATGGGTCTCCCACAGTGTCCTGGTCCATGGGTCTCCTGCTGCTGCTGCAGAGAAACTCTTTGCTTTTGTCACAGACAAAGAATCTCCTTGACTTGAAACAGGAAGGTTTTGTTTCAACAAACAAACAAACAAAAAGCTTGAGGTCAAAGTTTGAAGAAGCATCTTCTTGTTTTAGAGTAATAATAATGAATATGGAACTTTTTCCACGGTTGATGGTTGCATCATTGCAAAGCTGCGTGAGCCCAGGGACTGTGGTGGTGTCAGTCAGCAGACACTGACCTGCGTCTCACCAGATGGAGTGAATGTAAAGCAGTGCTGCTGCTGCTGCTGCTGCTGCTGCTGCTGCTGCTGCTGCTGCTGCTGCTGCTGCTGCCTGAGCTTCCAGCATGTGAACACCACTCGGCTGCTTCACAGGACTGAACTGCCTTTCTGTCAGGTGTCTCTCTGTGCGTCATTCTGTTTCTTATGGATGGATCCTATACTTCTGCCATCAGTATTGATGTTTTCACTTTAGGCAGATCGTTTGAAGACGTGAAGGAAGCGACTGTGTTGTCTCTGGAGTGTTGAGTGTTAAAAAAAAAACTACCGACTGTATCTTTTGATGTGTGATGCAATAAATCTAACCTGGTATTTCAGACAGGAAAGCAAATTGGGTTCTTTAATTGTGTGTGTGTGTGTGTGGGGGGGGGGCAGCAGAGCCCTCACTCATCAGGAATGTTGACGGTTGAGGCAGAGCAGTGGGAATTGAACCCAGGACCTTCTGACTGTGAGGCAACAGTGCTGACATCACCCTACTGTGATTGGAGGGATCAATCAGCGCTGTGGTGCATAGATAGAGCTGTAGACTGCTCAGCATCGGACTGACAGCAGTCAGTGAGTAAACAGTGCAGCTATCAATGGTTAACTGATGACATCTCTTAAATAGCATCTGAGGTTGCATCACAGCTGGAGTTAATGAGTTAGCAGCAGCAGCAGCAGCAGCAGCAGCAGCAGCAGCACTGAGCTGCTGGCTCCTCCAATCAGAGGCTCAACCTTCATTTCTCCAAACACGACTGCTGCCCTGCAGAACACAGAGCATGGAAGTGACTGCAGGTTGCAAGCAGGGCTGCCAACCTTTGGTCCAATCACGCCCACCTGCTGTTTCTCAATGGGATCCACATGATGGGCATCGAGCACTGTGGAAAGCATGGCATTGGTTGAGTCTGTCAGGTGTCTTCCTTCATGCTAAGTTGAAGATCACATCCTGAGACTGTGACTACACTGCAACTGCCACTAAAATCTATCTTTACTGCTCACCAGCTGTCAGGAGCCAGGTCTCCCATCAGCTCCCATCACTTTTAAAATCTCTCATCACATTTCTTCACCTTAAGGGACATCCGTCTGTTTAATAATACACTGCTAAAAATCAATCCATCAATCAATAAAATAACAAACAGCAAGTGGACACAGGTCCATGTTTGTCAACTGAGCGCTACACTGAGCACTACACTGAGCACTACACTGAGCGCTACACTGAGGAATACACTCAGGAATACACTGAGCACTACACTGAGTAATACACTGAGCACTACACTGAGTAATACACTGAGTAATACACTGAGCACTACACTGAGCACTACACTGAGCACTACACTGAGTAATACACTGAGGAATACACTGAGCACTACACTGAGCACTACACTGAGCACTACACTGAGTAATACACTGAGCACTACACTGAGCACTACACTGAGCACTACACTGAGCACTACACTGAGTAATACACTGAGGAATACAGTGAGCACTACACTGAGCACTACACTGAGCACTACACTGAGCGCTACACTGAGCACTACACTGAGGAATACAGTGAAATATATTTTGAGCTCCGCTCTCATGTTTCATATATTGGAAGTGCCTCCATGAAGACCATGCGACAGCACCTTGAGTGTCTTGAGCTCAGCGTGAGGAGGAAGTGAAGTATGTGAACATTTACTTCCAGCCGTTGCCATGGTGAACAGAACCAGGCCTCCAGTACTGCTGCCCGGTGCACCGTGGCTGTGCACTCCTGTTCATCATGTTGCGTGAGTGCAAACCTGTTTATTGAACACCTCACTGGCTTCAGCTGTCCTGGAGCAGAGGAGGGAGCTCTGCTGGTTCGTAAAATGATGGCAAACTACAACTGACACACGTGGTTTTTCAGTTGTCCTTGTTAACTTATTGTCTGCCTCTCGGTGTGTACCGAAACTTAGCAGGCTGAGTCAAAGACAACTGGGTTAGGGAAGTAACTGACACGACATGCCTTGTAATGCCTCGTGTTCACCACGCTGCCACTAGAGGGCGAACTCGTCACTACATACACTGACTGAGGCGAGCACAGTTTAAAAGGCCAACTTTTAAAACAACGTTTGTTTTTATTATTTATTCATTGCATATCATCAACACATGGAATGCTTGTCAGGTAGAAACAGCAGCGCCTCCGAGGATCAACAGAAAGAAGAGAACATGAAGTCATCATCTGGAATCGTTTCAAATATCAAAAAGATAAAAAGGGTTGGACAACAGAATAATGAGAGCTTTGCATGTTCAACAGAATGATGCAGTTTCTGTCAACTGTGTCCTGCCCAGTCACAATAATCCCTGGGTCCTTTTCCTGAGTCATTAGCAAAGCACAGAAACAATAAAGTTCACAGAGGCTTTGTTGTGCGTCCATAACTTCTCAATTATTGGCCAAACCCCCAGCAGCTGGTGGCTGCCTGTCCCTCAACGCCATTGGTCAGCAGGCTAGGGGTGGTTTTCCATCATCACCTTCATACGTCTTCAGAGGTTGCCAAGCATTTCTTCACTGGCCTCTGTTAGATAAGGTGGAGACCTGCGGCCCAGGCAGGTGAGGGGTGCAAGCAGACCCTGCTGAGGGTTTCATCAGGCTTGATAACGCAGTGATTAACAGTGGAGCTGGAAAAACTCTTCCTCTCAGTCAACCAAGCTCTGTTTCCACGTGGGCAGTGTGCAGCAGCAGCAGGTCCAGTGGAGAGCGTCCTGGAGCAGAATCACTGCTAATGTGATTCTGCTTCATTTCCTTCCACGAGCACAAACAGGATCAGCGTGGCGGAGATGCAGCCGCAGCAGCAGCAGCAGCAGCAGCAGCTAATGTGTTCAGACTGCAGGCGGATTCCTCTCAGACTTGGGCTCCGGCTCACCGCTCCATCACTCGCACCACTTCCACTTCCCATTACGCCTGCTGTGATGCACTCATGAGTGAGTGGAGTCCAGGAGGTGAGCTCATGTGTGGGCGTGAGGCACGAGGAAGCCACTCTGTGCACCGCCGCTATTGTTCCTGTCATTGGGAGGCAGCGCTCACATTCACCCACCGCTCTTTAGGCTGTAGAACTGCATCAGGTGTCCTCCCTGTGTCCTCCAATCACAAGCATCCTGTGTCCTCCAGCAGGTTGCTCCCACCAGCTTCCAACAACCTAAATGGTTCTGTACAGCTGATACTGAACACCATGGGTCACAGTGGTGAGGATACAGCTGCAAACTGTCCCTGTCTGTCAAACTGTCTGAAGTTTGACCCCTCTGGGTTGCTGTATAGAACGTAACACTAACGTTAAAAAGTAACTTTGTATCAAAGACATTACTTTGCTAAAGTGGCAATGCTTGAGTGGGCATCCCATAATCTGAGAGTACATTTAATACATGGAATAATAATAATGATAATAATAATAATAAACAGGTTAATGCCAAACTATGAGAGTTCCTAGTTTCATTATGTCTTTGTTAATGAACGACGTCGCTATTTCTTTTTTCAAGACAAGAAAAAAGAAATAGCGACGTGTAAGAGTTGCTACCACACACAGGAGTCCATCCATCCATCCCTCCCTCATTCATCCCTCCATCCCTCATCCATCCATCTAGCTTCAGTTCCCTCTCCCTTCTGCTCTCAGGGTGTGCTGGAGCTCCTCCCACTGGGTGAAGGCAGGTTGACACGCTGGACCAGTGGCCACGAGGGACACAAACCGACCAATCACCACTCACCTTTCCAATATCACTCTGAAACAGAAAACATAGAATAAACAATACACACGCATACAAACAGCCATGTCCTGGGTGGTGCTGCTGAACTGAACTCTTCTGTCATTGGCTGCTCGTCCTGCTGCTCTTGTTCGTCTTACCTGGATGACGTCACCGAGTCGGTCCCTCGACGTCACTCCCTGCTGTAGCAGCAGCATCACTTTAACCTCCTCCACGTTTCCTCCAAGCTGCCAGCGGAGGCAACCCTCCCCTCCCCCACCGGGCCTTCATTGGCCGCACGAGACGCCCGTCACGCGCATCGCGCTGCGGGTCATTCCCTATCCGCGTGGCCCGTCGGAAGCGGCCGTGCCATTGGTCGGGAGCCGCTGTCAGTCGTGGAGCCTCACGCCGTCACAGCGAGCGCCTCTCCCGGCTGGCCGTCCGCTGCTGGAGCCGCCGCCGTCATATTGGCTGCTGGAGCAGCAGCAGCAGCAGCAGCGGCTGAGGAGGAGGAGAAGAAGAAGAAGAGCCTCACTATGATCCAGCGTGGCCTTCCAGCCACTGTCAAACACTTGTCCGGGCCATTAGTGTGTTCTCGTGGTTCTTTACCTCTCGGTGTGTGAAGTGTTCGGGATGGTGGGCTCCAGTCGCCCAGGACCCTCCGTGCTCTGCTCCGACTCCGCGCTCCGCCAGGGGGATGGACTGACTGGCCTGACTTCTCCTCACAGCCATCTTCTGCAGACAAAGAGAGCTGCTGAATAGAGCTTCTACAGGACCACCGGTAAGATACACGGTAGCCCAGCCGACCCGTACTGCTCCAGGGAGTCGCGTGTGTCTGCTCGGCTCGGCGAAGGAACGCAGCGGCCGCACTTTAGTGCCTTTTTCCTCTCTTTTCCCCCTCGAGCTAACAGGCTAACCCCGCTAGCTGATCCCAGCTAGCCGAGAGGCTAGCAGCTGAGCTGGAGCTAATGCTAACACTTAGCATTTCTGACAGCTCTTAACCTTCTACCATTGGTTAACGGAGTGGTCTGTGAGTGGTTCCATCGAGGCGCCAGTCGTCGACACTTTCCCAGTTTAGCGTCACAATGAGGGAATATTTACGCTGAAGTGACTTTAAAAACGCTGCTCCCTCGGAGCTAGGCTAACGCCGTCTTAGCTCGAAGCTAAGGTTCCGCTAGCGACGGATGGTGGACGTATTAGCGAGTGCCCGAACTCGGCTGTGATCAGAGAAAAGTGGGGCCTCCGAAACCCTGCAGGCCCGCCGACCATCCATTTCCATTCAGCAGCCGCCACTGCCTTCACACCACTGTGTGCGACATCAGTGACACAACGAGCCCAAAGCGGTTGAAGAGACGACTGGCCTGTCAGAACCTTGTCACAACTTGCCACGTTACTCTCTCATTTATTGGCTCGTTTTGACAAAGAAGCCGTGTTTTAAAATGCTTCCTGTTTTTGTTGTTCATGTTGTTCATGTTTTTATTTTTATTTTTATTTTTTTTGAGTTTGTCGTTTTTCAGTGCAAACTATTGATTATCAGTCTTATTTTACCCAGTGGAACTTTATCAGTGCAACACCAGAGCATCACATGCCAGCCTGTATTGAATCATAGATGTGAGTGTTCTCCCAAACAAGACGTAGATCACAGACTCGGAAAGTGGCAGTTGGTTGCGTGTGATCACACTGAGCTGTTTATTGACCCTAAAGAGATTTTTATTTGTCGCGAAGAATCACCGCAGCGACTTTCTGTGGCTTTGTGTAATCCCACACGTCTTTCACAATGCAAAACGCTACAAATATCTCATCGAGTGTGGTCGGCGCAGGAAGGCATCCTCCCCTGATCTTGTCTTCCCTGCAGCCTCTCCAGGATCGGCCTGTCCCAGGAGGATGGGTGTGTTGGAGAGGAGCCTGGTTGTGTGTCACGGCTCCTCATGGGTTTGGATCGCAGCGTTGCCGTGTGGCCTTTAGCGCCGTCGAATTGAGTGAAAGTTGTGACGATTTGGACGCGAATGCAGAGAGCAGGGTTTATTTAGAGTGCGAGATGTTGGCCACACCGAACCCATGGCTTGAGTCGCTCGTGTACCTCGATACACACGACTTCCCCTGGCCAACTGTTGCCTCCATGGGCCGTTTATGCCACTTTATGCCCGCGCTCGCTTCTCTTGTCGTGGTTCATTTAATGTGACGCACACACACAGCTGTTCATTATTAGCAGCAGCTAGCTAACACTAGCAGGAGGAAGACCATTTCAAAGAAGATATTAGATTTATATAATTGATATAGTGGCTGACTCAGACTGTTGTCGTCGTTTCTTTTAGTTGCTGGTTAATGAAGACTTTTTCTCAACCTCATTTCCAGAATGTTTGATTGCTGCCGTCCTGGATCACAGTTGGCAGTCGTGCTCTTTAAACGCATTTTAAACACAAGTTACGCATTTCATTTTTGAGGTAAATCTTTCATGCCCACAATTTTATAAAGAATTTTATATGGAGAGATTTTTCCGACTAATTTCCTACTCTTGCAATCAGATTGCCTTCCATAATTTCCCAGTTGTTAAATAATCATCCCAACACGTACCAGAATTGTACTTTCTAAGTGTGTCATTGTCTTACTGTAGTGCGTCGTGTGTTTTTCCATTGTTTGACGTAATTGACATCTGCAAAGTATCTTTGGTAAAATGACAGCAGAAGCAATAAAAGGTGCCTGTTAGTTCAGCTAGTTTTCAACCTTTAGATGATTTTTGTTCCCTCAGTTTGCTTTGGTGAGTGACACCTATTGATGTTTGAGGGTGTGGGCTAAAGCACACTCACCCTGATGGAAAATCCAAGCTTCCAAGATGAAGCTGATAACAGCGTTAGCCCAACAGCTCCAGCTGGTGTCAGGAGAAAGAGAGAAGACAACAGGGTGAATATTTTGCTATCAGCAATCCTGTGATGAGTTGAACTGCTGACAGCTGTGTTATGTGATGAGCGTCAGGGAGGCGTTCTTCTCCAGTGCATAATAAATGGGGACAATGTTTTCCTCAGCATTACAGCATGAAGTCAAAGTGTAGGGTGGAGTGTAGATACGGTTGTCAGCTGGTAGCCATTTGAAAATAATTCATCAGTCCATCAGACCAATGATCTGTTTGAAACGAAGCTTTGCTCAGTGGCTGCAGATGGTATTACATGCAGAGCACGAGGTCATTGTCTTTTCATGGCTTGGTTTGTGTTCCAGTGTTCTGACAGAACGTCACCATGATGCTGCACCTGGGCCACCAGAAGGAAGTCTTCACACACCTGATGGCCACTTTGGCACCAGGATGTCTGTGTTGTTGAAACAAATATCCTGTCAGATAATAATAATAATGATATGCTAATACCTGACATTCTCATTTAACATTTTCCACCAATGAACAGTAGTGGTAGCACTGATTCACTCCATGGTGTTTGAGACAGTTCTCCCACAAACAACACACCAGTATTCACACACATTATTATTCATATGTTGAGTGTGAACATGGAAACTGAAGCCTCTGACCTGCTGGCTTTCTGTCCCTGACCTGGGGTGACCTCACCTCACCTCAAAGGTGCAGTGGCACCAATCATTGACCTGACGACGGATCTCAACCTGCAGAGTCGAGCTGGTTTTAGCTCAGTCGAGGTGTGAGTGCCGTCTGACCAGTCTAACCCTAACCCTGACCCTACCCTGACCCTACCCTAACCCAGTGGCAGTCGTGGACAAGCCGCCTGCAGCGCTCGGACACCTGCAGCTGCCAAGTGCAGGTTGCTTTGAAAGAAAAGAGAAGAATTCTGGCGAGAGTCCACCGGACCTTAATCTACTCTGTGTTCATGGTGTGAATGTGTTCCTGCTCGGGTGCTCCGAGTCCACACCGGTCACACAGAAGCACAGAGCAATGCAGACTGAACCGACACCGCACCAATAAGCCGTGGCCACCGATGAGAACCTGCGTGGCTCCAGTAACTGTACTGAACGGTTCTGGCCGTCCTCAAACACTCCTGAGCCTCGGAGGTGGAGGAGTAGATCACCTGGTCCTGGTCCTGGTCCTGCGATGGCTTGGCCATGTCGCACAGCTCAAACAAAAGTCATGTGACATTCAGCTGTGATAACATCAGCACTGGCATGTACATTGTAAGATGCTGGAAAGTCAAAATGAATCAATGCTCAATCAATACACACGGAAAGATAGAGACAGAGAAGAGGCTGTCATCATGTTTTAAATGGACCTCCTAATCTGATGTCACTGGTCTTCACTTCAATGTGTCATGTATTTTTAACTGTGTGTGTGTGTTTGTATTATTATGGGTGAATAATGAACTAAATCAAAACGAACACAATCGGTGATTATTGGTTTTGGAACTGCATAAAGTGTTTGATTTTCCAGTGAATATAGAATCTTCTTATTTCAGTTCTTACTTGCCGAGATGTTTTCATTTTGCAACGTGATAACAAGAACACTTAGGGTTAGTATTCCATGAAAGCACAGGGCTCCAAAGTCTTAGACACGCTGCAGGAGGAAGTCTGGGGGCTCTTAGGGTCAGGGTTAGGGTCGGGGTTAGGGCCAGGGTAACCCTAACCCTGACCCTAACCCTGCAGGAGGAAGTCTGGGGGCTCTTAGTAGCTCTTAGGGTTAGGGTTACCCTGGCCCTGACCCTGGCCCTCACCCTGGCCCTGACCCTGGCCCTCACCCTGGCCTGCATTTTGCTCATTGATCTGCTTCAAAGCATCCGAGCACAATGTGGTGCTAGAAGAGCTCTTTGTTGAAGCGAGTGATAAACCAGCAGCATGTCACTCTACATGTGCCCTGCATGCTGCTGTTGCAGGGAAAGGTTCTTGGTCAGGTCTAGACTGGCTGTGTAATACAGTACATACCAGCAGATCAGCTGTGAGCAGAGCCTGCGTTCATTTATAGCCACGGCCTTGTGTCTGTGCACGTCTGCCTGGCAACTCCTCACTGCCGTCCCCGCTTCCTCCAGCGCAGCCTTAGGGTTAGGGTTAGCCTACCCTAACCCTAACCCTAACCTTTCAGACACTCAGGCCTCATTATGCTCTCGCTGTGTCTAATCACCGCACGCAGCCAGTCAGTCATCTGAGGAATTCAAGCTCGCCATTCTTAGTCACCGGCGCCTCACTTTGCAAAGCATGCGTTCCTTGTGGAGACTCAGTGTCTCTGTTCTCTGCTGTCTAACCCTGACCCTGACCCTGTCCCTGACCCTGACCCTAACCCTGTCTGCAGGTCCCCTGGGCTCTTGGAACAAAAGTGGGCAAAATGTGGAGCAACCTCAAGAGCAGATGCCAGACGCTGTTCCACAACAGCGGCAGCAGCCCAGGAGCCAGCGGGAGCAGCGGGGCGGAGGCCGACGGCGTCCTCTGCGTGCTGGACCTGGGCCAGGGAGGCGGCCTCGCGGAAGCCCGGTCGTCACGAGCCTCCAGTCCGTCACGCGGCCTCTCGCCGTCGCCGGCGGGCACGGCGGGACGGCGCCGTCACAACTGCGTGTCGGACGTCCCGCAGATCGTGGAGATCACCGTCGACAAGGACGCCGAGGACGTGCGGGGGGTCCCGGGAGGCGTGGCCCTGGCCAGGAGAGACTCCTACTCTCGCCACGCGCCCTGGGGCGGCAGGAAGAAACACTCGTGTTCCACTAAGACCCAGAGCTCCCTGGAGGCGGAGCGCCGCTCGGGTCGCCTGCGTGGCAGCGCCACCCGGCGGGACCGGCGCTGCGGCGGGAACTCCGTCCAAGAGACGGGCGAGGGTCCGGGGGGGCGGTCTCTGCGGCAGCGGCTCAGCGACACGGTGGGACTCTGCCTCCCGCTGCCCGTGCGCAGGCGCCCGCACCCGTCCAAGAACCCGGTCGCCTCCAAGCGCAAGATCCACCTGACGGAGCTCATGCTGGAGACCTGTCCCTTCCCGCCCGGCTCCGACCTGGCCCACAAGTGGCACCTGATCAAGCAACACACGGCGCCCGTCAGCCCGCATTCCTCCAGCGCCCTGCTGGACGCCTGCGACCCGACCCACCCGTCCCCCGAGGACGAAGAGGAGCGGCTCCGCGAGCGCCGCCGGCTGAGCATCGAGGAGGGCGTCGACCCGCCGCCCAACGCACAGATCCACACCCTGGAGGCCTTGGCGCCGGGCTCCTCCCTCTACAAACTGGGACCAAAGACGGCCCCCGGCGTAGGCGAGTCCTCCGGGGAGGTCCGGGCCTCGGGGTCCGGCGGCTCCCTGTCGGCGGCGGCCTCGTCGCTGCCCGGCGGCCCGGGGCCGGGGGCGGCGGCAGCCCCCCAGGACTGCGACTCGGAGGAGGACTCCACCACCCTCTGCCTGCAGGCCCGGCGGCCCAAGCAGAGGCACGCCTCGGGCGACGGCCACCCGGGCCGGCAGCAGCCCGGCCCCTGGAAGGTCCACACCCAGATAGACTACATCCACTGTCTGGTGCCGGACCTGCTGCACATCGCGGCTCTGCCCTGCTACTGGGGCGTGATGGACCGCTACGAGGCCGAGGCCCTGCTGGACGGCCGGCCCGAGGGCACCTTCCTGCTGCGCGACTCGGCCCAGGAGGACTACCTGTTCTCGGTCAGCTTCCGCCGCTACAACCGGTCCCTGCACGCCCGCATCGAGCAGTGGAACCACAACTTCAGCTTCGACGCCCACGACCCGTGCGTGTTCCACTCGTCCACCGTCACGGGCCTGCTGGAGCACTACAAGGACCCCAGCGCCTGCATGTTCTTCGAGCCGCTGCTCACGGTACCGCTCCACCGGACCTTCCCCTTCGGCCTGCAGCAGCTGGCGCGAGCCGCCATCTGCCGCCGGACCACCTACGACGGCATCGGCTCGCTGCCGCTGCCGCCCGCCCTGCAGGACTTCCTGAAGGAGTATCACTACAAACAGAAAGTACGGGTCCGCTGGCTGGAGAGGGAACCGCCACTCAAGGTCAAATAGAGTGTGGATGCACTACCTCCATCCGGCCAGCAGGAGGATGACGGAACTTGAGGAATTCCTCATTTGCCAATTAGAGGCTAAACTGACATGGCTCTCTTTCTGGAGGGGGTGGGGGGGGTTGAAATGTAACGAGCTATACAAGATTCACTCTAATCTTTGTTTTAGTTATTACTTACATCACAGAAAATAAATATAATTATATTCAGTATAATGCTGTCTGGCAAGCACATGTTTTGTTGTGTGTAGTACAGGATGTTTGCACAGAGACCACCTGGTCCCACCACCTGGTCCCACCCCCTGGTCCCACCCCCTCACTCTCCCTCAGACCCCCTGCATGCCTCCCGCGCTCATCACACATGTGCTTTTTGGCATACATGGCTACATTGTACAGTTCACTTAACGCTGCCTCGTTTTGTTTTGTTGTTTTCTTTCCACGTCTTTCTCAGCGCCTGGCGGAGCTTCCTTCCCAACAGGCTTCTGAGCTGCGAGTGTGCTTGAGTGTGTTTCTGTGGGTCATGTGGAGAGAGAGTGAGAGAGAGAGAGAGAGAGAGAGAGAGAGCTGGCGGTGCTAGTGTTCTATTGCAGTCAGATCTTGTCCTATGGATAGAGCGACACAAGGCACATTCTTTGCCAGGTCTTTTGCACACACCAGCTGAGATGGGATGGATTTTTTTGGAGGGTCCACAAAGTTCAGGACGTCGCGTCAGGGAAACGATGAGTTATTGCAGAAAACACGAGTTCCTCCTCAAGCAGTAGTGATGAGTCATGGATCCATAAAAAGCAGTATGGACGTGTCAGCTGGGTTCACAGTGTGGCAGCGCTTCTGCTAAACACAAAACATCTGGCAGCGGCAATGTTGTCACAATCGGTCCTAACCGGTCAGCAGTCTTGCCAACTTTGTCCCCTCATCCTGCAACAAAGTGCTTCTCTCCTGGATTGATGGTCTTTCAATGTCTCGTGGTCCACAGAGGAGTATTGGCACTCTGTGCGGGCATAGGCTACGTGAGCAATGCTAACGAGTCCCAGTAGAAGATGAAGATTGCAAGGGTTGGGGTCAGGGTTAGGGTTGGGGTTGGGGTTGGGGGATTGCCAGGAGCGTCTCCAGTCCAGGAGGAGACGGTGGAGACGGCTCTGTGAAGGTTCTCAGGCGTCCAGGTCATCGGGCCTGATGGTGCTGCTCACTGAGATCATCTGTCGGTGACTGTATGGCCCCTCCCACCTACTGGTAGTGGACGGTACAATGGTTGTCAAATTGTGCTCAGCCTTCTGGAGCAGCTTTCACCCCCCCACCCCCAGGTGAACGAGGCTACCTGGTGACTAAAACTGTGTCTCAACCACGACACGCCCCTCTCTCTCCACCGGAGTTGCTTAGCAGCGTCCCTGTGTTGATGAGACGTCTGAAGAGGCGGGCGAGGCGCCTGCTGCCCCGAGGCGGTTGGCCAATCAAAAGCATCATCAACAGGCGAGTGGAGGTTCTTACAGGATGAGTCACCGCAGTCACAAGCTTCACCTTCAACTCAAAGTCTCATTGGCAACCTGAGAACCTGCTGCATTGGAAGCTGGGTTTACATGTTATAGCCCCACCTCCATCCCAGTGTCCGGCCACATCCCTGACATCTCCGCACTGATACAGAGGTGACTGCGGTCCGGACTCGACTGAGGCCCGTTTGTGCTGCTGCTGGCAGGCCGGGTCCAGCTGAAGGGAACATCGCAGCCGAGTGGGCTCAGAGGACAGCACGGGACGTGGACTCGACATGAATAGCACTTTAATATTGTTGTGTTAGTGATCCACAGTGCAGTCTGCAGGGCACTGGGACGGTGGCATGTTTTTATTTTGAAAGGACACTGAGGCTCCCAGTCCTGGTGGAGCGCTGACCAGTGGAGCGCTGACCAGTTCCTCCAGTTCATTTGGAAGAAGTGGTTGCAAAACACACACACTCTCTCCCTCGCTCTCTCTCTCTCTCCTGTCTTTCCTTCCAGATTGTGCTGCCTCTGTTGTACACGGTGGTCAGTGAGAAGTGCTGAGGCTGAACGAGGTTGCAACATGTCGATGCTACTTTGGAGTATTGTGATGAGAACCTTTACATTTCATCGACCAAAGTGTGCAGATGAGCCAGTGATGGAAGTCATTGGTCGCAGCCCTCTTGCTATGGATTGTTTCCGGGGCCTTGATCGACTTTTACTTTGAAAGTATTGTTTGAATGTTTAGTTTCCTGCCTCCCTCTGACCTCTGGCAGCTCCACTGCTGTTCAGTGGTTTGTTCCCCGTCATGCTCGCCCCGCTTTGACCCGAGACCGAGGTCTTTACCTTCTCTCTTTTCTTTTCTTCTTCCTTTCTTTTAGAAAAAACACACTTCCATGTCCACCCATCAAGTCTTTGTGGATCAGACTGCTCTCCAGAACACTTGACCAGTCCATAGCGAGCACTTTATGGTCTTTTATCAGCAACACACTGAGCCAAGACAGCTGAGAGGTTCCTACTGGCCCAATGTTTCCCCACGCCACCGTTTTATCTGCGAGCGTTTGTGACGTGACTTTGGGAAGAGGCGGCTGCTCCCCCACTGGGGGGGAGGGGGGGAGTCGGTGTATCCTTCCACCAGTCACTGCAGGGTCACTGCACAGTCACTGCGTGGGAGTATCCAGCAGCAGCTCAGAGCCGCACCAAGGGTGGGGGTGGCAGGGTCACCTGTGAGGGGTGCTGACTCCTATGAACCATGACTCTGGGTACCCCCCACCACACACACACACACACACACACACACACACACACACACACAGGCCCTCTAATCTCAGGCAGGTCCATAGGAAGGGGGGTCCCAGGACCCTCGAAGCAGTTTTCCCCATGGGAAATATCTGACACTAACCGTAGCACACGTCTGTCACAGAACCCAGAGGGCGGAGAGGAAAGGTGGATGGATGGAGGGATGGATGGAGGGATGGATGGATGACATAGGCACCTGATGGAAAGTAGTTGTTTTTCCTGCTTCCTTCCTTTTTGTCGTTGGATTTTCCTCTGGTGGTGCGTTCACTGTCTATAACATGCATTTGCACACAGCACACACCAGCCCAGGTATATGATAAGAACCTCACACACACACTCACACACTCAGCCCTACTGCTAGCCAGGGGTGTGTAGTCATGGCCCACCTTCAAACAGCGCCACCTGTCTGTGTTACTGTCCTCCTCCTCCGACGACAACAAAAAAAAAACACAAGGAAAAAAAACCAACAAAGAAACAAAGGGAAAACAACGTGGGGTGTTTACATGTATATTCTGTGTTGATAGATAAAAAACATATTTGATCTTCTATTGTCATTAGTATGACACCATCCAGCTGCACTGGATGAGACGTGATGCTGGTTGTGTCACTAGTGGTCCCAGGTGTGGACACACACACACACACACACCCCCCCCCCCCCACCCCCACATGGTACGAGTGACGGAGCAGTGGGGATCTTGCCAGTTCATTGGAGGGGTGCGCTGCTCGTCGTGTATTTCACAACGCCGGCTTTTGTGCTTTATGCAAACAGAGAAAAGATGTATCAAAGAATTGTGATTATTTTTCCTGACGACTTCTCCCTAATATGCAATGGAGTGTAGTGTAACAAGGGTTGCAGTCCGCTGTCACTTTAATGCTGTATGTGCACATTGGTTGCTGTGTGGATGTGGGTGCCCAGGCACCAGGACTTGACGATGATGGCGACTAATGCTTGTCTCTCTGTGGCACCGCTGCGTTCCCACACTGCCTTATTCGTTCTGACCAATCACAGGAGCCCTTTGAGTCCCGGGCCACCGCCACCGCCACGGGCTGACCGAGCCGGCGGACGAATATCGCCCTTCCCTTTTTTTTCCTCTGCTTTTCCTGGCTTTTCCTTTCTCCCCTCCCTGTTTCCTCCCCCTGTTGCCGGGCAGGATTCGGAGCGTGTAAATGGCAGCGTCACGTCCACCGTTCACTACTGTCTGTTCTGTGTGTCTTCACCATTCTTCACTATAGCTTTTTCTTTCTTTCCTTTTTTTTTTTTTTAAGAGAAGAGCAGTATGATGCGACACGTCGCTGTCTCTTGGTGCTTGGCTTATGCTTCATTGTCTTAATATTCCAAATAAAACTGTTGAGTGTAATCCACACTGACCCATGATGCGCCGTGGTGACGTCTGTTCTGTCTGATTCATGCTGGAGGACGCTGCTGTGTGGGAGTTTGGATCCAGCGCTGCTATTCCTGGCTTCAGGAGGAGTGTCATGGACTTGAGTTGCTTTCCAGAAGATGAAGGGAGGGAAGAAAAAGCAAACGTTGAAGAGAATGAAATGTTGCAACATGCTTGAACCCAACAGAAGAAGAAGCATTAAGCTGCACTGTCACGATAGAAATCTTCTTTTAATCCAAATGCAAATACTTTTTACTCTGCTAATTCTTCCTTTAGGTGCCTGTACATTTTACTGTGATGGTAAAATATGATGGAATGATAAAAGTAATTTGTAAATATTCAATAATAGCCCAATAGCCCCATTCAATAAAAGTAATCTCACACTACAGCTAAAATCCCCACACACAAACAGACGAGGATCGGTTTAAAACAATTAAAAATTAAACTTAAAAAAACCCCATGGTTTAGCTGTTATCTTAGCAACTTATTATTATTATTATTATTATTATTATTATTATTATCAAAACTGAGTGTGCAGTTACTGGAAAGACTAAAATCCTCTGCTTTGTTCTTAAAAGTTGACTAACACAAAGCTCCGCCTTCATCAGTGTGGTGTTGAGGGAACCGTCGGTTCCAGGAGGTGGGGCCACACTGATGCTGATAAACTGACTGCAAAATGAAGAAACGACAATCTGGCCGTCGGCCCTTTTGCCGTCCCAGGCAGTGTGAGCCGCTGGTTGTGGTTTCCTTGAAGACGCCCCACCCACCGACCCACACACCCCCACAGTGTCAGTCCGAGTCCCTGCTCGCCACCGAGGCCTCTGTGCAGACGCAACCACTTGCTTCCAACTTGATGGTTGAGTATTTGTTCATTTGAAATGAGGTATAAATAGCATGCGAGCTATCGTATGAAGGTGGCTGGCAGAGGCTGATGCATAATTGCCGCCCACCCAGGAGAAGGGTCAAGGGGAGCTACCGCCAAGGGGAGGAGTTTGTCCGTGGGCCACGACAAGCCGACCGAACTCGGAGACAAATTCAAACGGACTTGATCGTGTTTGGATCTGGGCAGCGCAGTGGTGCAGTGGTTAGCGCAGTTGCCGTAGGTGTGAGTGTGAACAGTAGCTTCTCTTGTGTGGCTCCTGGTCCGGCCTGGACCCGTGCTCCTGGTCCGGCCTGGACCCGTGCTTTCGCTACAGAAACCTTGTGACCCTCAACCCATGAGTGGCAGACATAGAAACTGGACGGATGGACGATACATCCCGAAGAAAACCTTCTCAAAGAGCAAAACATACCTCAGGATAAACCCTGCGGCACCACCAGGCTGTAAGTCTGTAGCAGTGGAGGTGGCTCGCTGACCACGCTGAGGGGGAAGAAGGTGCAGATTGCACGTAGGATGGTCAGTCCAGTCCCTTCTAATCCTAAAGGGAGAGTTCAGTACTTTGGGGGGTTGACTCACTGCTGTAATCACTGTCGTCATGTGAGTACGTTCCTGCACATCTAAAATGTTGCAGCTCTTTCTAAAACTTCAAGCCAGTGGGAAAGCGGTGGGATCAGCGGACGCTCGTACAGGAGGAAGGAGTCGTGTCTGTGTTGTCAGAGCTGTATACCCTGGTGGCAGCTTAATCTCAACCTCTTGGTGGCTTTGGCTTCAGCACTGACTTGCCCTCACTGCTACAGACTATGTCTGACTTTCACCAGCTGGCTACACTGTCTCCAGTAGGTTCATTTGGAGTGTGAGCGATGCAATATTAGTTCAATCACCTCTAGCATTCCATTAAAGCTTCTTTCTCCTTTTAGAATGTTGCTCTGGTGCCCAAAGCAAAGTAAGAAGGCATGAACACACTTCAGACCTTTTTTAGCCTTCAATTAGTTTTTTGTGCATTTGCTATTTGACCATCAGCAGTCACAAAAATTAAACTTTAAAAACACATTTAATTCACTTACATGTAGTATAAGATGAAAATAACACCCATTGGTTGTTGTAAAATAAAAGCCTCCTCTTACCTTTGAGGAAACAGATCTGAGTGATGATGGGTGATGTTCCAAAACACAGAGAGCAAGGAAAAAACCACAGAAGAAGTGTCAGGAGGCTCCAGATGGAACTGGACCTGATGGATGGAGCTCCTGAACAGAAGAACCGGTCCCCTGTGGAGCACGAGGAGCCTGCAGTAAGTCTTCATCAATCTCCTTCTGCTGCACTGTTGCTATGGTGACCTGCGTGGCAGTTAAGGTGCCAGGATGTCTGGGTCCTCGGAGGTCCCTGCACAGTAAACCGCAGGTTCTTTTCTGTTGGCATCTATTTCCTGCCTTTCAAAACTTTACGGGGCCATTTTTCTTATTTTGGGGAAGAGAGTCTTGCAAACGCCCCTCCCATTGTTCAGATTAACCAGCTGCAGAAACAGTAACAAGTCACTAACATAGAAAAGTTAGTCAATAAAGTTATGAATTATATAAACAATCTAAAGAGTTGTACTGCTGATCCCCCTGGCCTAGTAAAGATATCTTGTGGCTTCAGGCTTCAATCATCCAAACCACCACACACTGACCTGAGATCAGGCTGTGTTCCTTTTCTTCCTTATAAAAGTGGCACCATCTACCAGGGTGATGAACAGACTTTCCAATGCTATAAGATTTATTGCCAGGAGGCATCAAGACAACACATAAATCATTTACTAGACACACATTTTGCATGTTTTTATCTGGAATGTATTGATTACTATAGTTGGGTAAGACGCTGGATGAATACTTGCAATGCTCTATAAGTATCTGTCTTCATAAGTAGATGTGTGTTGTAGCTACTTTTTCATCTGTTGAAAAAAAATGCCAATTTTATTTTGAAAAGTCTCAGTGTCTGGACTTCTCGGGTTGGTTTCGCAGTGCCTCACTCTGACAGAGCGAGTCTCTGAAAGCTCGGGCAGACGGGAGTGAGAAACCTTCCCCTGTTGAATGCCCTTTGACCTCAGCCGTCGACTGTCTCACTCGTGAACTCCTCAGGCGTTTCATTTCCTTGACTCGGTGCGCTCTGAGCCCGCACTTCTCCTCACTGCCACCGTGCTAAGCCCGGGACTCACTGCAGATACACACCACATGGCTCCCTGCCTGCCATCTGCACGCAACCTGTGCCCAGAGAACAGAGGACGAGGAGGCAGAGAGCGGAGAGTGAATAAAGAGACGCTGCTGCTGCTGCTGCTGCTGCTGCTGCTGCTGCTGCTGCTCTCCCGGTGCTGGAGTGCCGCCAAGTCTGCGGTGGCAAAGTGAGCGCTGACCTCCAGTTAACCTCACGTGCACGTAAATAGGCAGGCACGCGCTCAAACCAGGCTTGCGTCTGTATTTCACGACGACGAACGAATCCGCCCGACGGTACTTTGCACCCTCGGTAAGACTTTCCCTCCCAGGCAGCGGCCGTGGAGGGGGCGGGGCCGGTCCTCTTCCACCAGCTGAGCCAAGGCCGACCGGGGGCCAACGGCACCGAGCCCTCATCGAGCACGGGCCTGGGAGTGGAGCAGCTACCCGAGGGTCCAGGATGATGAGGATCCATCGGTCTACTTCATCACCAGCTCGGCTCTCTGCACCGGTTCTAACTTTACCAGGATCTAAAGTCCAAAGTCCTGTTGATTGGCACCTCTCAAAGAATGGGAAGTTTGTCCTGCATTTGACCCAGCCCCTGTGGGAGCAGTGAGCAGCAGCAGCGGTGCTGCAGTTGGGAATCATTGGGGTGATGGAACCCAAATACTGAGCACCAAGCAGGAGGACGTGGGCCCAACCTTTGAGTTCTGCCGTGTTCTCTGGCATGCGTCTCTTGCCGTGTGTCCCCAGCGGTTGTCGGTTGAAAACCAGTCACAGTAACTTCAGGTTTTAGGCAGTTCCCCCCCCACCACCTTTTGAACCGTACTTAACCTTCTTCCTCAACATCCCTTTCCCCTGTTGGCCTCTGCAGAGATGTTGGACCACATGTGAACAGCATCTGGACGGACCCTGTTTTTTTTTTGCTTGTTGTTCTCTGGCAGAGGCGCTGGAAAATTTCAGTGGGCATGTTAATTCCTGCCCCCCCCTCCTCCTCCCCTTCTCCTTTCTCCATTTCTCACTCTCCATTTAAGTCTCCCTCCCTGATCCTATCTGTCTCCTCTTCGTGAATATATGTCCCTGAGCACACACACAGTTTTAATATGTCCTTTCCATCCTCTCCCTCTTTTTCAACCACTTCTCTTTCATTCCTCAGTCTTCTCCTGCTCCAGCGCAGTGTATCATTGGCGTTTGGCTGGCCTTTGTATAAACCCTGGACTCATTCAGAGGCCCTGCTTACTCTCACCCTCGGCCTTCCTGTCACTCAGCCAGCCTGCGGAAAGTTCTCGCTCCGAGCGCTGGCACCGGCTGCAGGATCCGTGCATGTGTTTATGGAGTTCTGACAAATTCCTTCCTCCTCGCTCTCTCTCTCTCTCTCTCTCTCTCTCTCTCCCTCCCAGTTGCATTGCAGACCTGACATGCAAGCATTATATTTAACCCAGCGTTCCCTGGGCAAGCAGAGGCAGTGTGGTGTAGCTGCAGTGGAGCCTGGAAGCTGCAGCAGTGGACTGCAGCGGTGGCACGGGCAGGCCTCGGGCTCAGGAAGGCCCTGTGGTAACGCCGTGGGGTTCTGTGGTGGAGATATATTTTCTTATGGCAGGGTACTGACTGGGTCATTGGCACTGAAAACGCCGGTCACTCTTTAATTGTATGAATTATGAATAAGCCGCTCTAATCCATGGGGTATTAGTTTCCCCGTTGAATAAGCAACTGGGGGCGAGTCTGCAACCAGAGCCAGTTTACCGAGCAGCACTGTGGCCGAGTTGCCACACATAATGCTATACCACATGTGTTGCTCCAAGTATAAATCAGCCCTGCAACAGTTCTGCCCCGAGGTCTGCAGAGGTCAAGAAGTCGGCACTACGTTCCAGTGAGTGAATATAAAATGATATCTCTATGCAAGTACAGCCCTACAGGGACAACATGCACTGTGCAGTGACTGCTGGCTGTATTTTGCAGCGGGCACTGGTGCAGCAAGCAGTTCACTGCCACTGGGAGAGAAGGGATGAAACACGGTCAGAGTTTTGGGACTTCATCTTTTGATGAAGTGACTGCAAGCGATGGAGGAGGAGGAGCCTCTAGGTGTTTATTCTGCATTGTTTTGCGTACCTATGGGAGTCTCTTTATTGACAAACTGTCCAGAGGCAGAGGGAAGCTCCATCACTGTTCCACACTTCCATCACTGGCCAGCATAAAGTCAGCAGGAGATCAACACACATGGACGAGTGGAGTCACTGTGTGTTGTCAGGACGTCAGTCAACAGTTCTTTACTTAGCAAAAGTCTTGAGTGTAGTAAGCTGGATACGACATACAGTGAAGTGAAGCCATGATGATTCATTTGGCTCGGTGGTGCTGCAGCTCCCGCCCTCAGTGATGTCACTAATGACATGGGACAAACAAAACACTCCACCAAGTCTCAAAAATAGAGTGCAACACAAAACATGACAACTTAGAAACAGTGCCTGTCATGTTTGGGTGGTAACCAGTGTGGTAACCAGTGTGGTAACCAGTGGTTTTACCAGTGGTATTACCAGTGTGGTAACCAGTGGTATTACCAGTGTGACAACCAGTGTGATAACCAGTGGTATTACCAGTGTGGTAACCAGTGTGACAACCAGTGTGATAACCAGTGTGATAACCAGTGGTTTTACCAGTGGTATTACCAGTGTGGTAACCAGTGGTATTACCAGTGTGGTAACCAGTGGTATTACCAGTGTGACAACCAGTGTGATAACCAGTGTGATAACCAGTGGTTTTACCAGTGTGACAACCAGTGTGGTAACCAGTGTGATGGTTTGGTTTCGCTTGCTTTTCTGTGCAAATGTGGGTTTAAATGTCTTGATTGATGGATTGATTGATGGATTGATGGATTGATTGATTGATTGATTGATTGATTGATGGATTGATGGATTGATTGATGGATTGATGGATTGTCACTTTTCCCAGAAGTTGGAAATGATGAGAGTGGAAAGGTTGAGTGCTGCTCCACTGCCGAGGCGCTGACTCCAATTATCTCAACGCACGTGGATGGCACCAAATAACCTTGTGCATTTTATCTTGACTTTTACAAGTTAAAGTTTCCTTCGGCCTAAACAGGCAAAGCTTTGCTCATTTTAAGGATGTACAAAGCAATGCAGCTTCAGCCATGCATTGTCGTGGACTCCACACGCTACAGACGTGACTGAATTGGCTCAGCTCAAGTCTGTAACAGCCACAGAGTCGCAGCGCAGCACTGCAGCGGCCTCACTTTTCCTTTGGTGTGGAGTGAAAGTGCAACCTTAGGCATTCTAACAGCGATACAGCGATACCAGCTACTGCTGCTAACTAACTGCATTCCTACATGTTTGGCTGGAGGGCGTTCACGTTGCCCCCCCCCCCCCCCCCTCTCTCCCCCCCTGTTTCCCATGCAGTCACATGGTGCACCAGCCGTCCCGGCTGAAGAAGATCCCGTGCACGTTAGTGTGGACTCGCTTCATCTTGTGCTGAAAGATTCAAACACTTCCACCGCATCCTTCAACACTCTGAGTCCTGCTTCCCTTTTCAAAGAATTCACATTTCCAACGACTAGCGGGCACAATAGAAGTGGACTCTAATGCCAGCACATTCTTTTGAAGCTCAAACACATGAAACAAAGGAAGAGTGTGTTTTGCTCGTGGCAAAAGGTGAACTGGAAGAAACCTCCGATTGGCCGTCTGGGCGTTCTGCTTCAGTTACAAAGAATCAAACTGCGGTTGCGTTGTTTGGCTGCAGTAGGACAGACAGCACGCAGTTCTATTAACGTCCCAGTCCGGCCCAGTGGCGCTGGAACTGGCAGCAAGATAGGAAAATAGTTTTGTGTCACATTTTTTGTCTCCTCTCTGTGAGTGATTTAAACCCACACAGAATCACAGCACATGGCTCCCTGCATGCTACCCACACGCACGCACGCTGCAGCAGGAAACAGGAGGGAGGAGGAGGAGGGGGGGGGAGGAGGAGGAGGAGGAGAAGGAGGAGGATGAAGAGAAGGAGGAGGAGGAGGAGGATGAAGAGAAGGAGGAGGAGGAGAAGGAGGATGAAGAGAAGAAGGAGGAGGAAGAGAAGGAGGAGGAGGATGAAAAGAAGGAGGAGGAGGAGGAGGAGGAGAAGGAGGAGGATGAAGAGAAGGAGGAGGAGGAGGAGGAGGAGAAGAAGGAGGAGGAGAAGGAGGAGGATGAAGAGAAGGAGGAGGAGAAGGAGGAGGAGGAGGAGGATGAAGAGAAGGAGGAGGAGGAGAAGGAGGATGAAGAGAAGGAGGAGGAGGAGAAGGAGGAGGAAGAGAAGGAGGAGGAGGATGAAAAGAAGGAGGAGGAGGAGGAGGATGAAGAGAAGGAGGAGGAGGAAGAGGAGGAGGAGGATGAAGAGAAGGAAGAGGAGGAGGAAGAAGAGAAGGAGGAGGAAGGGAAGGAGGAGGATGAAGAGAAGGAGGAGGAAGAGAAGGAGGAGGAGGAGGAGAAGGAGGAGGATGAAGAGAAGGAGGAGGAGGAGGAGGAGGATGAAGAGAAGGAGGAGGATGAAGAGAAGGAGGAAGAGGAGGAGGAGGATGAAGAGAAGGAGGAGGAGGAGGAAGAGGAGGAGGAAGAGGAGGAGGAGGATGAAGAG
>NW_027466143.1:235000-245000 GCF_046127955.1 Nelusetta ayraudi
GCTGCCACTGGAGCTGCACTGGAGCTGCCAGTGGACACTGGAGCTGCACTGGAGCTGCCACTGGAGCTGCCACTGGAGCTGCACTGGAGCTGCACTGGAGCTGCCAGTGGCCACTGGAGCTGCCAGTGGAGTTGCACTGGAGCTGCACTGGAGCTGCCAGTGGAGTTGCACTGGAGCTGCCACTGGAGCTGCCACTGGAGCTGCACTGGAGCTGACAGTGGCCACTGGAGCTGCACTGGAGCTGCACTGGAGCTGCCAATGGCCACTGGACAGTGACTTTGAGAGTGAGCGTCCTGACAGTCCTAACTGTCCTGACAGTAACTGCAGTGCAGGGCGTGGAGGATCAGAGTGCGGAGCGCTGAAGGTCATGACCTTCCCTCCCTGGAACCTGGCCTTCCAGGCTCTCTGGCCGTCACTGGGAAAGATGAGATTCCCGCAGCACAGAGTAACACGGAGCTGAACGTCGTTAGCGGCAGAGCGCTGCTGCAGTCACATGACCGCCAGGGTGGAACTGCATCCTGCAGCATGGGCGGAGTCACAGCGCTGCCGCCGCTCCCACTGACTCCCAGTTAGATTGGGAAAGACGGAGTGTGTGTGGGTCGACAGGCTCACAGTCCGTGATGCCTGGGAACACTTGATGGCCTCGGGTTTTCCCACTGGACAGCGGCGTTGTTTCCTCGATGCTTTCATCTGATTTGTCAGCCTCACGATCCCTTGAGCCCTGGCTCCTGGCCCCTCCCACTGCCTTGTTTGCGGTCAAGTGTAGGGCTTCCCAATTCTTCTGAGTGGAGAGCGAGGAGCCGGGTGAACCTTTAGCGCTAACAGGCCCGGGTCAGGTCCCGGGTCAGAACATGAACCATGACCCCACTGGGTCATGGTTTTTCACACAGACACAATTTCATTTCATTTCCCCTCAGAATTACAAACACAACCCGGGACAACATAAAAAAATACTCTCAATTTGTTAAAAATAAATAAAAGTAAGAAGTCACATGCACATAACATTCACAGCCTTCTCCATGAAGCTCAAGGTTTGGATCAGTTAAGTCCTGCTTCCAGCGATCCTCCTCGAGATGTCCCGATGACCTCTGTGACCTTCATCATCTGCAAGTGGACGAAGGTCAGGACCAGCAGGACTCTTCCTACAGCTGGCCCACCCTCTAAACTGAGGGATCGGGAAAGAGAGGGGCCCCAGTCAAGGAGTCGACCAAGAACCCGTTGGTCTCAGGACTCTCAGGACTCTCAGAACTATCAGAACTCTCAGGACTCTCAGGACTCTCAGGACTCTCAGAACTCTCAGGACTCTCAGAACTCTCAGAACTCTCAGAACTCTCAGAACTTTCAGGACTCTCAGAACAATGTCTGCAGCATCCATCTGGACGGTAGAGCGGTAAGACGGAAGCCACTGCTTAGTGGACGGCACATAGCAGCGCCAGGCCAATACGGTCCCCACAGTGGAGCCCGGTCCTGCCAGCGTGGTGCTGTGGGATGACCCGGGAGGCTCGTCGGGAGGCAGGGAAAGATCACTCCAGGAATGCAGAGAGACATCCTGGAGGAAGACCTGCTCCACAGCTCTTGACCTCAGACTGGGGCGATGGTTCATCTTTCAGCAGGACAACGACCCTCAGCACAGAGCCAAGATCTCAAAGCTGTGGCTTCAGGTCAACTCTGTCAATGTCCTGGAGTGGCCCAGCCTGACACCACACTCACATCCCATTCAACGTCTCTGGAACGTCTCTGGAACGTCTCTGGAACTCTGGAAAGTGCTGCAGAAAGGCATGGTTGAAAAAGCCCAAAGAGAGGTGATGATGCTGGAGGCTGTAACTGGCAGGGAGTGCTGGGTGGAGAAGGGGGTGTAGAGGCAGGGGGAGTGCTGGGTGGAGAAGGGGGTGTAGAGGCAGGGGGAGTGCTGGGTGGAGAAGGGGGTGTAGAGGCAGGGGGAGTCGGCTCAGGGGCGGGGTTAAATTCCTTCCATGCAGGCGGTGTGTCTGCCAGCCGGGTCGCTCCCAGTTCAGTCTCGGCAAATTTGGAGGGAAGAATTTCCTCTTAGTGTCCATACTGCAACATACACCGAGGCGTGTGTGTGTGTGTGTGTGTGTGTGTGTGTGTGTGTGTGTGTGTGTGTGTTTCTTCTGTATCGTGGAAGCCAGTGGCCTTGTGTCCCAACAGTCTTCGGTCTTTCTGTGACAAAGCTGTGCTGCTGTTCTCCTCATTTAACCGAGCAATGCACAGCAGAAGTCTTTCTTGCTCTCCTCTGTGATCAGAGCCATCATACAGCACAGCCACACACACACACTGGGTGAAGACTGTGTGTGTTTTAATGGGCTACATGCTTCTACAATAAGATCAGCTGTGATATAAATAGCAGCTGCCAAGGTGTTGGAGGTGCCGCTGGAGTTGTTCAAGCTTCTTTTAGTATATTAACATACGTATATATATTAACATATGTATATACTAGCAGGGGAAGTCCGGAATGTGTCCTGATCATTACCTGACCCACCAGCAGGAATTCCAGTGGTGCTCATTCATCAGGAAGTATTGCGATGTCTGAACTTTGGTGTTTGAATCCTCATCGTGAGTCAGCGGCCGCAAGACCAGTCTCGTAAAATTCCATGAACACCGCAGCCTCACTCGTCTGTGATGTCATAGGAACAAAGTGTGACCGCTTGATAATCAGCACGTTTTCACACACACACACACACACACACACACACACACACACACACACACACACACACAAACACACACACACACACACAGGACTTGCCCTCTGCAGACAGTGTGTCAGGAGACATCCAATGAGAGGTTGCTGGTGTGTTGACCAGAAGCCTCCTCAGGTTCTACAGCAGTCCGAGCTTCAACCCAAGTGTCTGTAAGTTCACACTCACAATGTTGATGTCAAACGTGGTTCTGGACGGCTGCCACTGCAGAGGACAGTCGGTCCGTTCAGTTACTGTCGCTGGATTTGCCAAGCTTTGTGCATGTTGTGTTTGTATCATTTGTCAGTTGCGTATCAATAAAAGTGACTACTTTACAAGAGTACAAGTAGGGCTGCTTTTATGGCTGAGGTTTCTTCTTCATAGATACAAATGTGACTACTGCACTGTTGTTTGATTGTTTGAAGTTGTCAGAATGCAGTGTGCAGTTTACTCATAGCAAAAGCAGCAGTGGTTGAAGTCGCCCTGACACGTGGATCCCTAGAAACCCTCCAGGTCCCGCCCCTCTTCCTCCAATAGGAAGACATTCTGTGCCCTGGCATTGGAAGGAGGAGATGGGCTGTGATTGGACCAGTGAGTGACTAAAGTGCTTGACCACAGGATGATTCTTCAAGTGGTCATCACCTGCAGGTAGGGTGGTGTGTGTGTGTGTGTGTGTGTGTGTGTGTGTGTGTGTGTGTGTGGGGGGGGGGGGGGGGGGGGGCTTGGGCATCTTGGGTAAGCCCTTTGTTTACATGAGGTGCTGACAAATGCAGGTATTTGATATGGGACAAGCTCATAGCAACACAAAGCAAGTGGTGGTAGCACCCGCTAGCTAGCAGGCGAGCTAGCTGCTGTTCTCCTCCACGGCTAGCTAACAGCAGAAACACCTGTTAAACCTCGGCTGCAGCTGCATTGTGACGCTAACACCGGTCCACGCCCCTTCCTAAACAATCTGGTGACACAACTTCCTGGCATTGCCTCCGTTTTCCCAGAACACGCTGCGGCCTCTCTGGGGAAGTGCGCTCGCTCACATAGCATTGTGCACAGATATAGTTCATGCTGAAAGATTGTCCTGTGTGAGCGCTGATAAAACAGGCAGCTGTGAGCTCTCCAAACACACCGTCCTGTCATGACTCAGTGCTGACGGGACACGCAGGAGGCTGCCGCCAAGGCTGGACCCCCGTCCGGACCCCTGCCTGGACCCCCGCCCGGACCCCCGCCCAGACCCCCGCCCGGACAGCAGCTGAGGTCCAGGGAGGACACGCCACCGCAGTTCATCTGAGTTAACCCACCTGATGTCTTGTCACTCAATGGTGCGGGGAACTGGGAAGCAGCTCGAGCTGTTGTGTGTGTTGAACTGTGGGTGGTCTCTATAGCCACGCCCCCCTCCCCCCCTGTGTCTGAATGGACCGGAGTGACGACTCCTGCCTTGCTCCAGTGCAACGTTCTGTGGCTCTGCTTTCACTGAGAGTGGGGAAATAGAGCCGCCTAGTGGCCGTGCGGGTTGTTGCATCTCTTCAAACCAGTACATACAAAGCGCTGCGTACGAGTCAGGATTGGATGTCGACCCCTTGTTGTGACTTAACAAATGATTCCCAGCTCAGGTTTTGTTGTTGAGCCCTGAAAAGTGTTGCGAACGCATCAGAGCGACTCGTGAGCTCTCTGGACGACGCTGGAGAAGACCGACTGCCCTCAGAAGCTGACAAAGATTGTAAGACTTCTCTCTGCACCGACACGATCACTGCCCGACCGACTGGTGGGGAACTCTCGCTGGACGTCACGGTCCAGACAGGTGTGGAACAGGTGAGTGGGCTGTGCCTGGGTGAGCACGGCACGGCATCAGTCTGAAAGTCTTCAAAGACCGTGGTCAGCCTAACCCACCCTAGAGTAGAGAATCTCTCATCATAACCCGGACCCGAACCCTAAGCCTGACCCGAACTGCAAGCTCAGGCAGGGTTCAACAGCCACCGTCCAGCTTGGAGGCTGCAGTTGCACGAGTACACCACCGCCACGCTCCACCCCTAGCGACACACTGAGCTCTGATTGGCTCGGAGGGTTTGTGGATTGTGAATGGATTCCACTCTCAACCCGGAGGCGGAGCAAATGCATTGACAGTTAATGTTAATGGAGCGATGGAAGAACCTGATCCACTCACTCCCCCGGACCTCCAACCAGGAAGCAAAGACAGCAAAATGGATTAGTGGTTGTGAACTCAATTGTTTGATACCACAAAGTCCTGGCTCAGCTTCTTTTTATCTTTTGCCCCAAATACATTTCAGACCCCCGCATTCCAAAAAGCAGCAAATTCAAATCATTATTAAAAAACAAAATCAGAATGTTTTCCACCAGATTCTTGTTGCACGTGTCTTCAACTGCCTCTGAGGTGACTTTCAACTGGTTTCACTGGAGCTGATGCTGAAGTTACACACTGCATACAGCACAAAACCTGCTTTGATAGGCAAATTGAAATATTGATTAAAAACCAAAATCAGAAACTTTCCTGCAAATTCCACCAGATTCTTGTTGCACCTGTCCTCAACTAGCAGGTGCCCTCACCGTTATACTTTGCTCCTGACAATGTTACTGTGTTACGACTGTTACTCCAGTGGATTGTCAATGCAAACCTCAAGACAAGAATATTTACAGTTCACAGTGATTCCAGGGTTGCTGGAGCGAATCCTTCCCCCCCTCTTCAGACTGATTCATTGGGGCCTCTTTCTTCCTACTCATATTAGAGCATTCTAAAATAGCTTGCACACACATGGGCACTTAGAACAATATAAAAGTCGGCATGTCCTGCAGAGCGAGCGGACAGGTAAAGGACAGCCGGGTGGGTGGGACGTGGGTGTGTTGGGTGGGTGGGGGGTGCGGGGGTGGGTGGGGCAGGGGGGGGTCAAAGGCAGCAGCAGATGTCCCGTCACAATCACAAGGCAGAGCTGCAGCGATGGCCCAGCTGAAGGCAGCAGGAGACCCGGCCAGGGACGACCTTGTCTGCGGTGACCTCTACTCTGACATGGCTGCAGTCACCTCCAGCGCAGGTGAGTCCAAACATCACAGGTGTGATTGTGGGTTTGATTTATTTAGCAGCTTCAGAGCAGTGGCAGTCATGGCTTGGACCTGTTGGCACGGCAGTCACCTGTGGCACACGACTCTTGTCACACCTCCTTATTCATTTTGTTTCCTCCTCTGTTGTCTGAGAGTGGTGAACATGCTCACAATGCAATGCATCTTTTATAAGACCATAAGAAAATGAATGTGACTGTCAGGTGTATTTATTTAGTCGTTGATTTAACAAAGATGGGTCAATAATCAATTGAGTTTTTAGATATATATAATATATAATATATAATATATAATATATAATATGTAATATATAATATATAATATATATACATGTTTGTTGTCAAGTGTTTCATGAGGTAATATTTGCATGTTGATCAAATGAAGGCTTGGGGTGAGATAAGATCACTTACTGACTTCCTGCTAAGTCTGTGCATGATGGTGACTAAAACACGTGTGTACACATGTGTGTACACACGTGTGACTTTAATAATTCCCATTACGACTCAGTTAGAGTCAGAACAGGGAAACTGGAGCTGCTTCCCAAAGCTCTCAGGAAAAAAGCTTTCATTACCAGTGAGTGCACTTCACTCTTGACCTCTTGACCTCTTGACCTCTTGACCCGCTGTCGTCTTTAAGACAAATCTAAACACCAGATGAAGACTTTGGACAACTCTTCATAAAGATATGGACGGGCCACGTCTCGTGTCTTGTGATAAATTCCTCTCACCTGATGCAGTCGGTTCTCCCGCCTCTCTTCTGCCGCCCAAGAGGCCGACAATGGAGGTCGCTGCGGTGCAGCAATTTGCCAGATGAGTCATTTTGTTATCGACTGGCCTCATAATCTCAGTCTAATCCCTCCTGTTCTGGTATCTTCTTCTCACAAAGCTCCCGGGCTCTCGGGTTCCCCGGGGGCACTGGGAACCGCGAAGTCTGCGTAATCCCCAGCGTTTTGTGTGTGCGTTCACACTGCTCCGGTTGTCCTGGGCAGCCTGGAAACTGGAGCCGGAGCCTCAAACTCATTCTTCTCCTCCCTCCTGAAAGCAGACATCAGGGAGTCTGAGAGGAAGGGGTCGCTGGGTGAGACCCCCACCGCCGCCAGCCTGAGCAGGCCGGGCAGGGCCTTCCCCTCCCCCGCCAGGAGACGCCACCGCACCACCTTCAGCCACAAGCAGCTGGAGCAGCTGGAGCTGGCCTTCGCCCACAACCAGTACCCCGACATCTACTACCGGGAGGAGCTGGCACGACTCACCAAGCTCAACGAGGCTCGCATACAAGTGGGTGGGCCTTCAGAGAGACTCTCACCGCCCTGTGGGCAACTCATAGTCATAACAACTATGTGTCCTATGTCATGTGCGATAGTAACATGTGAGTGAATAATAGCACCTTTCCCTCACTGAAGGACACTTTACAATGAATACAAGAAACAGATCAAAGCTACGCACGGTAATGAGTGGAGCGACTGAAAGCTCTGTTGCCCGGGGTGCCGAGATAGTGGGTGGGCACAGAGAGGTGGAGGGAGGGGCAAGACCTGAGGCGGCCACAGGGGGTGGCCCAACCCTAACCGAAAAGGATTTTTTATTTCGAGAGCCGATATAGCCGAGCAAGCGGCTCGTAGGGCTCATTTTAGTTTTGGATGCCGAAGGAGCGACATTGTTCAGAGAGAGAGCCAGTGAGCAGGTTTTGGAGTGTGCCGCACCGGAGGAAGACCCGGGAAGGGTCGAAACGTCGACCGGCACACATTTTTTGGGGGGGGATTTTTATTCATTTTTTGTTCTGGAATTTTTTCCTCTCTCTGGAGAGCGTCTTTACTTTTTTATGATGGCCGAGAGATGGACAAAGGTTAACTAGGTTAACAATCCCAGCCTCTCCACATTCACCAATATGGCACCATAAGATATACAGTAGATATAAGACGCAGATTATTACATCATCAGTGCCTGTGCTTTGAGATCTAGAATGTGGTGTGAGTATTTGGACTGACTGGATTGTTGTGTTTGTTCACTGAGGTCCTCGTGTCTCCGTCCAGATCTTCAAACCACTGACTATCACAGGGAATGCACTTCCTCATTCCACCATAGGGGCTGTGAGAGGAGGCGGTGCTTTTGAAAGCATGGTTCATGGTGTCAGACGTAACAAAACTATTGCACAGATTCTAAACGTACACATTTATTCCTGATTATGTCGACATTTTAATGCCTCAAACATCAATAGATTTATCAAACCTGGACAATAAAAACCAACTCAGGTTCAGCTCACTCAACTCAGTGTTGCTGTTGCTGCTGTTGTTTTCCTGCTGATGTTTCTTCACTCATCTGCCTACACTGTCAGTGAGGCCAGCTGCTCACTGCAATGCAGTCATGTTCTATCTGCTGAGCCCTCGTTTCCTTGGTGAGGAGCCGAGTGGAGGTTTAGTACCTGCGGTCCAAGAGCCGGTGTGTGTGGTGCACATTTAAAACCAGAATCAGAATTAAGAATACGGCGACTCCATGGCACACAGCCGATGCTCTCTGCTGCCTCCAGTGGCAGGAAGTGAACCTCCTGGCTGTCGTCTCTCTACAGGTGTGGTTCCAGAACCGACGGGCCAAGCAGCGAAAGCAGGAGCGGGCCTCGCAGAAGTTGCGCCCTGTGGCCGTGGCGTCGGGCCACCGGGCGCTGCTAGGTGGCGCCGTGGCCCGACAGTACTACACTCCGCCGCTAGCCCACATACCTGGCCTGGCGCCCATCCTGCCGTCCGGGACGTACCCCCGCCACCCGGGTTCCGTCAGCCAGTGTTCCTGGGCCGACGTCCCCCCACCGGCGGGCCCACAGAGGCAGCACGAAGGATGGTACGCCCCCCTGAGGAGCAATCTGGCCTCTCCAGCCTTCTCCCTGGCCTCCATGCAGCCTCTGGATCCCGGCTCCTCCCACTGGAGCTGAAGAGCGGACGTTTCTTTTCTTTGGTGCGTTTCAAGATCATTCTGAAGTCCTGGGACTGGACTGCCTGTTGTCCTTCTTACTGTGAGCAACTCCTAGCGTTGACCACAGCCCGGTACCTTTCTCTTGTGCTGCTTTCTGTTCAATGGAATCTTGAGATGATTGACAGGTATTCCCAGAGTCTTTTCCTCACCAGTGAACAGACTGTCTGTAGGACTGCGGGCGTTAGAATGATTCCAGAAGCATCGAGTCACCAGAACAGTTTAGTTTAGCTTCAGTCTTGTTTAGGCCCCTCCCCTCTACTGAATACATAGCATCTCTTATATGTCAGTGCTGTATATCTATGTCATTCTATCAATGTAGTGCAAGAGGACATAAAGTCAGTTGGTGTGGAAGAGCAGGAGGCAGATGATTGGCTGCGGACACCCCGGAAGAGAACAGCTGAAAGAAGAGTCCCGTTATTACTATACTATGCTACTGCTATTATTACTGCTAATGCTACTGCTACTACTGCTTCTGCTGCAGCTACTACTGCTATTACTACTGCTAATGCTACTGCTACCTGCTACTGCTATTACTACTGCTAATGCTACTGCTACTACTGCTATTACTACTGCTAATGCTACTGCTACTACTACTACTGCTACCTGCTACTATTACTACTGCTACTGCTATTATTACTGCTAATGCTACCTGCTACTATTACTACTGCTACTACTACTACTGCTGCTACTACTGCTATTACTACTGCTACTGCTAATGCTACTGCTACTACTGCTACTACTGCACTGTACATAAAAGCCAAACTCAAGTTATTCTTTATGCTCCAAATTCTTACCTGCAAAAAAAAACCTCATAAAACAATTTTAGGGAGCAACTCATGAGGCCAATGGTCCGGTTCATTCAAACACAAACCAGCTCTTGGGTTCTGTGCACTGCGCTGACCCGTTAAGTCGACCCTGTGATTTCTGACCCAGATTAAGCGCCGACCACGATGGCCGTTTGTCTCCACAAAACGTGAATTCTGCAAATGAGTTTGGCAGTGAAAGCTGCGCAGCCGACACGTTGTTACAGCAAAGACATTTATTGAGAAGAGAGGAGCATCGCTGGAAGAATGCATCGGTTGCTGCGGCACTTCAGGTCCTGGATCCTGAGGGACCTTCACACCTTCACACCGCGTAAGCAAGCGGACGATGGGCGTTCCCGCCCTGCACTCTGAGGACAAGGTTTGTACAACGCAGGCAGGCAGGGGAGAGGGAGGAGCACCGTTGACGTTAAAGCTGTAAATCACTGAACAGACACTGAAGCCATTCAAGCAGGAAACC